>NC_088232.1:42981466-43128966 GCF_036934945.1 Oncorhynchus masou masou | reverse complement strand
AGTGAGACCAAGGCGCAGTGTGAATAGAGTTCCACATATTTTTAATGAACTGAAACTCACCAAAACAAAACAACAAACAACCAAACGAAACGTGACAAGATCCCACACCAGAAAGTGTGAAAAAGGGCTGCCTAAATATGATCCCCGATCAGAGACAACGATTAACAGCTGTCTCTGAATGGGAACCATATCAGGCAAACATAGACATACAAAACCTCTATACATACAAAACTTAGGACATACAAAAAACCCTAGACATACAAAAACCTAGAGTACCCACCCTAGTCACACCCTGACCTAACCAAAATATATAGAAAACAGAGATAACTAAGGTCAGGGCGTGACATTCCCTCTCAAAAACGATTCTAATTGATCTAATCTGTGATAAGCTACTGCTGATGCTGGCATTTACATAGGGAATCAATGGAAGCTTCTCTATCAATGCATTGCTATAGGCAAACTGTGGCTTTCCTTTTTCCATAGTTATATAGATCCATGTGTGTCTGTTTTACAACATAGAAACAAGGGATAATAGTGTGTGTGTGTGTGTGTTTTCCTACACAGACACCATGGATTGATAATACACACAATGAGCCTGGTAGGCTTAGGATCAAATATGCACTGATATCCTGCAGGGCCGGCAGACAGGTGCAGTAACGTGCACCTCATCAGGACGAGCGTGTGTGTGTGGATGTCACTATTACTGTAAAACAGAAGGCACTCATTCTTTACCAGCTTACAGGCTATGTGTGTGTGTGTGTGTGTGTGTATGTTTGTTCACTGATCGTTATCTGAATGAAAGTGCAATGTACAGAGTAGTAATAGGTGGAATAATGAAAGTTATTCTCTACATTGCGGGTGAAGTTGTCACACATTTGTAGCAGTTTTGTGATTCTGAATGAGCACTCACCCCCAGTGTTGATTGTGTAGGGGTTCTCTTGCACTGAATCTGGAAGGTCTCCCTTGACTCTCTTGGACTGGGAGGTACATATACTCCCATCTCTGGCTGACCTTAGCCGAAAAGATTTGGAGAAATATAATGCACAATACTGTTACTAAATGAGAAAAAAACAGATCAACAACAACAAAAAACATAAGCATAAATGTGAACTGCAATGACAGAACCATCAATGAACATCTAATTTTTGCAGCCTTCATCACATTGTTGTGACGTGTATATTGGAATATTGTGCATTCGCCGCCACATGGAGTTCTATCTGTCTGTCAACGAGAGAGAGAGAGAGAGAGAGAGAGAGAGAGAGAGAGAGAGAGAGAGAGAGAGAGAGAGGGACACGAAGGAATGGTGTTATTGTAGCCTACTGTATTTGATGGTGATATGGGGTACGAAAGTCCAGAGAGGACATATGAATAAAAAAATTAAAGTCATAGTTATGTCAAGATCACAACTTATTTATCTCATGACTACGACATAACAAAAGTTGTTTTGTAGAGATCACGAGATAATCAACAGTACCATGCATTATCCATTCATTTGTTCGTGTGCACGATATCCACCTCATCAAGTAGCCCTGTGGCTGCTTTGATCGCAATCCACTTGTGGGGCATTTAAGCCCTGAATGATTCTACATGATGCCTCCAAGACCAGCCAATCGCATGCAAGGAACAATGAGGCTAACTCAGCTCGTCTTGTTAGCTCGCTAGCAAGCTAGCTTGTTATTTATGCTGGTTGTTAGATTGCATAATTGATATGTGTATAATTATAAGGGACACTTCATGTTTTGTGGATAATATTTAAATTTACAGAGTGGGTGAGCGCCATTCCTGACAGGCTGATCACATTCAATAAGTCAAAATGCTGCCTCGTAAACTGTTTTATGGGTAATGCTCCTTGCAGGCAGATTAGCTGTCAAAGTGCTTTATAGGAAGATGCATATCTGATCCAGGGGATGAGCTCTATTCCTGGCAGGCTGATCACGTTCAATAGAAGCCTCAGAGGCTGATGTCAGGATTCTACCTTGTTGGCTGTTTCATAGGTAAGGCTCCTTGCAGACATCCGTGCAGGCAGCATCCTGATATATCAGCCTCTGAGGCTGCTGTTGAATCTTTTCACCCGCCAGGAAAAGAGGGCACCCACTCTTGATCATATATATCATGTACTGACTGCTAATCTGCCTGCAAGGAGCTTTACCTATGAAACAGCCAACAAGGTAGAATCCGGACTCAGCCGCTGACTGTCTCATTGAATCTGACCAGCCTTTCAGGAATGGAGCTCACCCACTCTGTAAATGTAAATATTATAGTATTTACAGTTTGAAGTGTCCCTTACAATTATACACATATCCATTATGCAAGCTAACAACCAGCACAGATAACAAGCTATCTAGCTATCTAGTTAACAAAACTATCTAGCTAACAAGCTAGCTAGCTCGCTCGCTCACAAGACTAGCCAAGTTAGCTGCGTTGTTGCTTGCATGCGATTGGCTGTTGTCCTGTGGGGTGGCACACAGCATGGGAGACAGTGTTCTCCTGTCAGGCATCATTCAGGGCTTAAATGCCTCACGAGAGCTTAGATCCCCCACAAGCTATTTACTCAAGGCAAGGGACATTTAGCTTGCTAACATTCTAACTTAGAAACTGATCATGCGCTACAAACACAAATGAAATCATGATGTTAGCATGAAATGTACCATTCCTTAGTGTAGCATTCAATGATCCACTGTGGGCTGTGCCGCCTCAGCCATGCTATCAATCTATCATCAATACGTCCACTCCCATTTATAGAGTTATAGAGTCATCATCTAGACAAAACAGCATTGTTATGTTGTGATCATGAGATAAATAAGTTGTGATCTCGACATAACGAAGGAATAATTTTTGGATTCATATATCCCCTCTGGACTTTTGTTGACACACCCTCACATCATTCAGTATATGGTTAGGGAAGCAGATCAAGCATACAGCAGATTCAAACCCTAATAGAATTGTGAATATTGATACTCGCCATAAAGTATAGAACAAATCAACTGTATCATTATAGTGTTCCTAATTAACAGACCTACTAAGTCTACCTCTGACACTATCTGGTTGGCTGAGATTTCAGTAGTATTCTTTATAGTAGTCTAGCCTATGATAATAGTGTACTCGACCCTCCTCTCCCAGTGTGTGTTGCCAACAGGGAAACACTGCTGATGTGGAAAAGAAGCAGAGCAAGCAGCAGTGGGCAATGCAGGAAACAGGAAACACATCCCCCTCTTTAAATAAATGTTTCTTTGTTTGTTTATCGAAGTCCTTTTGTGAATTCAGCGGGGGGCATTTTTCACGTGAGACAGCTAGGCTCAGGGGACCCGTGTAGAGCTCAGTAGCCTGAGACTTCCTCTCCAGTCCTGTCCTGTCCCAGACCTCTTCCTCTCCAGTCCTGTCCTGTCCCAGACCTCTTCCTCTCCAGTCCTGTCCTGTCCCAGACCTCTTCCTCTCCAGTCCTGTCCTGTCCCAGACCTCTTTCTCTCCAGTCCTGTCCTGTCCCAGACCTCTTCCTCTCCAGTCCTGTCCTGTCCCAGACCTCTTCCTCTCCAGTCCTGTCCTTTCCCAGACCTCTTCCTCTCCAGTCCTGTCCTGTCCCAGACCTCTTCCTCTCCAGTCCTGTCCTGTCCCAGACCTCTTTCTCTCCAGTCCTGTCCTGTCCCAGACCTCTTCCTCTACAGTCCTGTCCTGTCCCAGACCTCTTCCTCTCCAGTCCTGTCCTGTCCCAGACCTCTTCCTCTCCAGTCCTGTCCTGTCCCAGACCTCTTCCTCTCCAGTCCTGTCCTGTCCCAGACCTCTTCCTCTCCAGTCCTGTCCTGTCCCAGACCTCTTCCTCTCCAGTCCTGTCCCAGACCTCTTCCTCTCCAGTCCTGTCCTGTCCCAGACCTCTTCCTCTCCAGTCCTGTCCCAGACCTCTTTCTCTCCAGTCCTGTCCTGTCCCAGACCTCTTTCTCTCCAGTCCTGTCCTGTCCCAGACCTCTTTCTCTCCCTCTCTCTTCCCTGAAATGTGATGCTGGTGCTTTTCAGTAAAGCAGGCTGTTTTCTGCTGGCTTGCAATAGGAGCCTGCCGGGAGCCGATTCTGTGTAGAGTGTGTGTGTGTCAGTGTGTGTACCAGTACACAGGCAGGGGAAAGAGCCGTCAGTTTATCCAGCACTCCTTTTTCTCTCTATTTCCCCCTCCCTCCCTCTCTCCCTCCTTCCCTCCCACAAACCACACTCGCCAAGATAGAGGTCCCGCTTGGCGGTACACAGACAACCACTCAGCCCCTGATCCAGAGACAGCAGACGGAGAGAAGAGAGGGAGAAACGAGAGGACGAGAAATAGAGCGAGCGTCACATTCACGTTTGTTGTGGCTGCAGCGACAGAGAGGAGGACAAGAGGGAGAGAGAGAGAGAGAGAGAGAGGGGGTAGACGACAGACGAGTGTGTCCTTGAAAACTGCACCACAACTCTTTCAAGAAAGCCAGGAAGACTGTGAGTAACGTGCACCTCATCAGGGCAAGCGTGTGTGTGTGTGTGTGTGTGTGTGTGTGTGTGTGTGTGTGTGTGTGTGTGTGTGTGTGTGTGTGCGCGCGCACGTGTGTGTCCGTACATGCCTGTGTGCGTGCCCGAGTGTGTGAGTGTGTAGTGGTAAACCTGCTGCTCCTCCTCTGACCTGCCAAGCTGGGAGTGCTTGATGTTGGATGGACTACTATTGTTTCACTGCCTAGATGCTCATGACAGGGGTTTATGGACAACACAAAACGCTGTATGGTTCAGTAGAAGCTGCCAAACTTGGTGTGTTTGTGTATGCGTGTGTGTGCGTGTGTGTGTGCATGTGTTTGTGTGTGTGTGTGCGTGTGCGTGCGTGTGTGTGCGTGTGTGTGTGTGTGTGTGCGTGTGCGTGCGTGCGTGTGTGTGTGTGTGTGTGTGTGTGTGTGTGTGTGTGCGCGTGTGCGTGTGTGTGTGCGTGCGTGCGTACAGTACAATGTGAGCAGTTTAGTACCATATCTTTTAAGTAGTTTTCAAATATGGTTTGTGATTGAGAGCTTACTAGTAGTTGAACTAGTGTTCATATTTAATGCTCTATTGGCACTCTTATTGAAGCAAGTGTGCAATATTCTTACATACAGTATTTCAGTGTATCCCTTTTCCGATTACTATATGCTAAAATATCAACCATACGCATGGTCTTAATTCTAGAAAATTAATTTAGATATCAAACCTATAAATACTACATTTCTTCTGTGAACATCAGTGGTCAGCCTCAGAATCTAGCCAATGTTTGTTGTGTATATTTAGAATATCAGCAGATTCTCTGGAGCGATGTGATGTGAGGCCTTTTTCACCAGCCAATTGAGGTCACTCACTCAATAATTTAAAAAGTCAGTGGTCATCGGCCACATCGTTGGCCCATTCACAGTGAGATGTGCCAGGTCAGATACACAGCGAGAGGGTGGGTGTCTGTAGCTAGCTGGTACACGACAGCAAGGCCACTTCTATTGAGGGGGTAAGCAGGAATGATATCTGGAGAAATTACAGCTCTTGTTTAAGTGAATGAAGGTGTGTTTATTGCATTCTCATTGATACGACAGAATTCAAAATTAATCAGGATAGCTGAACCGCTGTACTTACAACGACAGTATTAAGAATCCAAATGCTTGTTCTGAATGGCTGAATGGAGGGCTTGGAGGAAGCAACATGGCGTCCTAGCTCTGAAGTTGGCCAACATCTCTATATTCTATATCACTGTGCCCTCTGCTAACTTCCTCACAATGGGATATTCTGCTATGGATGAATGTTTACTTGGATGTATACTCTGTGTCTATTTCTGCACTGAGACAAAGCTGCCCCTGAATGCTGATCTATGGTCAGTTTTGCGCCTCCCCCTTCTCATGGTTCAGTTTATGTTTTGAAGAGGGTAAGCTGATCCTAGATCAGTGCCTAAAGGTAGGTTCCAGCTCGAGGCCTGTATGACGTGTGTTCCTATTAATACCCATGCAGAGGGAGAGATGCCACTGGCTGTCCACTGACACACACACAAACACACACAGAGAGAGAGACTGCTAATCAGAGATCCACAGCCCTTAGGCAGCTGCAGTCCTCTCCCAGTGATGTATGCAGTGACATCACGTCAAGCAGGAAGTGGATTTTAGAAGGAATCATGGCGATCTGAAGCACGCCGAGCGGGACGTTCTTTCTTACTTCCTTCCTTCCTTCCTTACGTTGTCTTTATCTATCCTTCAGTCTCTCTCCCCTGCTCCATCTCTTGCTCTTTTGCTGAGTATTAAGTGAAAGTAACTATTTAGGATTTCTCTCCGATTGTTTGAAGTCGTGTGTTTGTCCAGTCTATCTCTCTGTTCTTTCTAAGCCTGTATTTACTTCTAATCCAGGCTTTGCTTCTGGCAACAAAAACCAAGTCAAATCCTGTAGACTTAGACCCAGGCTGATCCAATCATTAGTATTCCACTGCCATAATGTAGCCATCAACTTCAGGTCCCTTCCTCCTCCCCCTCGTAAAAATGTATTCCTGTGCATGGTGGAGTGTGTGTGTGTGTGTGTGTGTGTGTGTGTGTGTGTGTGTGTGTGTGTGTGTGTGTGTGTGTGTGTGTGTGTGTGTGTGTGTGTGTGTGTGTGTGTGTGTGTGTGTGTGTGTGTGTGTGTGTGTGTGTGTGTGTGTGTGTGTGTGTGTAGTACAGCAGGATTTGACTGCGTGGTTGGGAGAAGACCCTGTGCATTAATGTAGCGGGATAGACCCACGTTTGATTTTCTTTCCCATGAAGTCACCCATCATCTTAATGACATGACCAGAGCCGGTCAGATCTGCATGAATTCATTGGCTTGAATATAACCATTTAGAAGCTTAATTCCATGGATTAGTGGTGCTCTGGATTAAACCACGTTCTTTTTCTCCCCTTCCACTCTCCTGTGAGGGACCACTTTTAGTTCTCAGTTCCAAGTTCACTTTTAACAAGGCGTTAAGTGTAGGATTATTACCATGGGATGCAGTTCCAAGTACACTAACATTAAAATCAGACATATTGTGTGCATTTACACTCTATTACACTATGTTTCGGTATGTTCCGCTGTTTCGCTAGCACAGATTGGAATATGTTCTGGGATTCATCCAATGGCATTGAGGAATTTATCACATCAGTCACCTGCTTCATTAATAAGTGCATCGCTGACGCCGTCCCCACAGTGACCGTACGTACATATCACAACCAGAAGCCATGGATTACAGGCAACATCCACACTGAGTTGAAGACTAGAGCTTCCAAAGCTTCCAATCTTGCTTCCTTCCTATCTCTCCTATCTCTACTAGCTCCCTCCCTCTTTCCCTCCCTTGTTTGTTCTGTACTGTGCATCATCTCCTTTCCTCTCTGTAAAGTGTACTATAGTGAAAGAGTGTAACACCCAGCCTAGATTGTTAGCCGATCGATAGCTATAGATTGTCTCATTGGAAGCCATTAGTTATGGGTTTTATAAAGCTTATAATTTATTGTGTGTAATCTTGCAGAAAATGACATTTGAACTTGTGTACAGTGTTTTGGTTAGAAACCTTTTTTTTCTCATTCACCAGCTGCCAGTCTTGGGATCCTCCTTTTATTCTCTCACAGGGAGAGAGTTTTTAGAGTAGAATCAAATATAAATACTTTGTTTTCTGCTGCTCTCTGAGTTTGGGGCCTACCGATGTGGTTTGTCTGTCTCTTAAGTGAGAGCCATAGTGTTTAACCTGCGCGTGTGTGTGTGTGTGTGTGTGTGTGTGTGTGTGTGTGTGTGTGTGTGTGTGTGTGTGTGTGTGTGTGTGTGTGTGTGTGTGTGTGTGTGTGTGATGGAGAAAGCCCCTAGGTGGTGTGCTGAGTGCCCATGCAGGTTGCTCTGGTAATTGTTGATACCATTATGCCCCTCTGAGTTCTGACAAAGAGCCCTTCAATAAACTTCCTACAATATAATTCTGGGCCGGCCTATACACACAATGCACATTAGGCTTGGGGCGCCGCGTTGACTAAATCCTTTATTGGTGAAGGTACTGAGTGGCGTTAATACCTTAAGAGTGATGGTATGTATATAAAGACTGATGATGTGTATATAAAGACTGATGGTGTGTATATAAAGACTGATGGTGTATATAAAGACTGATGGTGTGTATATAAAGACTGATGGTGTATGTAAAGACTGATGGTGTGTATATAAAGACTGATGGTGTGTATGTAAAGACTGATGGTGTATATAAAGACTGATGGTGTGTATATAAAGACTGATGGTGTATATAAAGACTGATGGTGTGTATATAAAGACTGATGGTGTGTATATAAAGACTGATGGTGTATATAAAGACTGATGGTGTGTATATAAAGACTGACGGTGTGTATATAAAGGCTGGTGGTGTTTATATAAATGTTTATATAAAGACTGATGGTGTTTATATAAAGACTGATGATGTGTATATAAAGACTGATGGTGTGTATGTAAAGACTGATGGTGTGTATGTAAAGACTGATGGTGTATATAAAGACTGATGGTGTGTATATAAAGACTGATGGTGTATATAAAGACTGATGGTGTGTATATAAAGACTGATGGTGTGTATATAAAGACTGATGGTGTATATAAAGACTGATGGTGTGTATATAAAGACTGACGGTGTGTATATAAAGGCTGGTGGTGTTTATATAAAGGCTGGTGGTGTTTATATAAAGACTGATGGTGTGTATATAAAGACTGATGGTGTGTATATAAAGACTGATGGTGTATATAAAGACTGATGATGTGTATATAAAGACAGATGGTGTTTATATAAAGACTGATGGTGTGTATATAAAGACTGATGATGTGTATATAAAGACTGATGGTGTGTATGTAAAGACTGATGGTGTGTGTAAAGACTGATGGTGTATGTAAAGACTGATGGTGTATGTAAAGACTGATGGTGTATATAAAGACTGATGGTGTATATAAAGACTGATGGTGTGTATATAAAGACTGATGGTGTATATAAAGACTGATGGTGTGTATATAAAGACTGACGGTGTGTATATAAAGGCTGGTGGTGTTTATATAAAGACTGATGATGTGTATATAAAGACTGATGGTGTGTATATAAAGACTGATGGTGTGTATATAAAGACTGATGATGTGTATATAAAGACTGATGGTGTGTATATAAAGACTGATGGTGTATATAAAGACTGATGGTATGTATATAAAGACTGATGGTGTATATAAAGACTGATGGTGTATATAAAGACTGATAAAGACTGATGGTGTATATAAAGACTGATGTATATAAAGACTGATGGTGTATATAAAGACTGATGGTGTGTATATAAAGACTGATGGTGTGTATATAAAGACTGATGGTGTGTATATAAAGACTGATGGTGTGTATATAAAGACTGATGATGTGTATATAAAGACTGATGGTGTATATAAAGACTGATGGTGTATATGTGATATAAAGACTGATGGTGTATATAAAGACTGATGGTGTATATAAAGACTGATGGTGTATATAAAGACTGATGGTGTGTATATAAAGACTGATGGTATGTATATAAAGACTGATGGTGTATATAAAGACTGATGGTGTATATAAAGACTGATGGTGGTGTATATAAAGACTGATGGTGTATATAAAGACTGATGGTGTGTATGTAAAGACTGATGGTGTATATAAAGACTGATGGGTGTATATAAAGACTGATGGTGTGTATGTAAAGACTGATGGTGTATATAAAGACTGATGGTATGTATATAAAGACTGATGGTGTATATAAAGACTGATGGTGTATATAAAGACTGATGGTGTATATAAAGACTGATGGTGTGTATGTAAAGACTGATGGTGTATATAAAGACTGATGGTATGTATATAAAGACTGATGGTGTAAAGTATGGTGTATATAAAGACTGATGGTGTATATAAAGACTGATGGTGTATATAAAGACTGATGGTGTATATAAAGACTGATGGTGTATATAAAGACTGATGTAAAGACTGATGGTGTATATAAAGACTGATGGTGTATATAAAGACTGATGGTATGTATATAAAGACTGATGGTGTATGTAAAGACTGATGGTGTATATAAAGACTGATGGTGTATATAAAGACTGATGGTGTGTATATAAAGACTGATGGTGTATATAAAGACTGATGGTGTATATAAAGACTGATGGTGTATATAAAGACTGATGGTGTATATAAAGACTGATGGTGTATATAAAGACTGATGGTGTATATAAAGACTGATGGTATGTATATAAAGACTGATGGTGTGTATGTAAAGACTGATGGTGTATATAAAGACTGATGGTATGTATATAAAGACTGATGGGTGTATATAAAGACTGATGGTGTATATAAAGACTGATGGTGTATATAAAGACTGATGGTGTATATAAAGACTGATGGTGTATATAAAGACTGATGGTCAGTATGTAAAGACTGATGGTGTATATAAAGACTGATGGTATGTATATAAAGACTGATGGTGTGTATGTAAAGACTGATGGTGTATATAAAGACTGATGGTATGTATATAAAGACTGATGGTGTATATAAAGACTGATGGTGTATATAAAGACTGACTAAATGGTGTATATAAAGACTGATGGTGTATATAAAGACTGATGGTGTATATAAAGACTGATGTATATAAAGTATGTATATAAAGACTGATGGTGTATATAAAGACTGATGGTGTATATAAAGACTGATGGTGTATATAAAGACTGATGGTGTATATAAAGACTGATGGTGTATATAAAGACTGATGGTATGTATATAAAGACTGGTGGTGTGTATATAAAGACTGATGGTGTATATAAAGACTGATGGTGTATATAAAGACTGATGGTATGTATATAAAGACTGATGGTGTATATAAAGACTGATGGTGTATATAAAGACTGATGGTATGTATATAAAGACTGATGGTGTATATAAAGACTGATGGTGTATATAAAGACTGATGGTGTATATAAAGACTGATGGTATGTATATAAAGACTGATGGTGTGTATGTAAAGACTGATGGTGTATATATAAAGACTGATGGTGTGTATATAAAGACTGATGGTGTATATAAAGACTGATGGTGTATATAAAGACTGATGGTGTATATAAAGACTGATGGTGTGTATGTAAAGACTGATGGTGTATATAAAGACTGATGGTATGTATATAAAGACTGATGGTGTGTATGTAAAGACTGATGGTGTATATAAAGACTGATGGTATGTATATAAAGACTGATGGTGTATATAAAGACTGATGGTGTATATAAAGACTGATGGTGTATATAAAGACTGATGGTGTGTATGTAAAGACTGATGGTGTATATAAAGACTGATGGTGTATATAAAGACTGATGGTGTGTATATAAAGACTGACGGTGTGTATATAAAGGCTGGTGGTGTGTATATAAAGACTGATGGTGTTTATATAAATAATGATGGTGTATATAAAGACTGATGGTGTATATAAAGACTGATGGTGTTTATATAAAGACTGATGGTGTTTATATAAAGACTGATGGTGTGTATATAAAGACTGATGGTGTTTGTTCTTCACTGTTTGCCCTTTTCTTGCGGGAGCAGGTCACAAATCTTGCTGCTGTGATGGCACACTGTGTTATTTTACCCAGTAGATATGGGAATTGATCAAAATTGGGATTGTTTTCGAATTCTTTGCGGGTCTTTGTGGAAATATTTGTCTCTAATATGGTCATACATTTGGCAGGGGTTAGGAAGTGCCGCTCAGTTTCCACCTCATTTTGTGGGCAGTGTGCACATAGCCGATCTTTTCTTGAGAGCCAGATCTGTCTATGGCGGCCTTTCTCAATAGCAAGGCTATGCTCCATGTGTCTGCACATTCCAGTTTGCTTTGTTTTTTTGTAAATTCTTTCCAATGTGTCAAGTAATTATCTTTTTGTTTTCTCATGATTTGATTGGGTCTAATTGTGTTTCTGTCCTGGGGCTCTGTGGGGTCTGTTTGTGATCGTGAACAGAGCACCAGGACCAACTTGCTTAGGGGGCTTTTCTTCAGGTTCATTTCTCTGTATGTGATGGCTTTGTTCTGAAAAGTTTTGGAAATGCTTCCTTTTAGGTGGTTGTAGAATTTCAAGTCTGTTTTCTGGATTTTAATCATTAGCGGGTATCAGCCTAATTCTGCCCTGCATGTATTATGTTGTACATAGAATATTTTTGCAAAAGTCTCAATTTGGGGTTTGTCACATTCTGTGAAATCTTGGTTGGTGAGCGGACCCCCAGACCTCACAACCGTTAAGGGCAATGGGTTCTGTAACATATTCAAGTGTTTTTGGCCAGATCCTAATTTGGTATGCCGAATTTTATGTTCCTTTGATGGCCTAGAATACATTTCTTGCATTTCTTGTCTCTCAGATAGTTACATCGTTGTGGAAGTTACCTGTGGCACTAATGTTTAGGCCGAGGTAGGTATAGTTTTTTGTGTGCGCTCTCTCCCCCGCTCTCCCCCTTCTCTCTCTCTGTCTCTCTCTCTTTCTCTCCCAAATAAAGGGTGTCGTGAATGTAGCATATTTGGCTTTAGTTCTCATTGGCAAAATATCAATATTTTTTCACCCCAACAGGGTTCATTTCCAACAACATAAAGCTGCCATATGTGACCTTTTGGACGACCAGACCGAAGTCAGATAGAAATATGTGTTATTGTTCTGTCATTCTCATTGAAGGCAAGAAGTGTTAGATCCGTTTATGCATCTTTTACTTTCAGTTTTGCACACCAGCTTAAAACAGCTAAAAATACAGTATTTTTGGTTATAGAAAATATATTTCGCAGCGGTTTAGATGGTAAAATGATTCCTTAAACTATACTTGCTTGTTTTGTCACATAAACTGAAATTAGGTGAACTATTGGAGTTTTAACAACCAGGAAATGGCAGTGTGATTTTGGCATAGTGCATTTTTAACATGGCTTCCCCTGATTTGCAGAGCAGCTTTTGTTTTGCTGTGTAAATAAAAATTGCTAATCAATTTTGCTCCTTATTTCATGGCATGTAGTTCCTGGCCCTCCCCCGCCAGCTGTCAACGCAGCCCCACGCTGAAAGCTTCATTAGCCGGGACACGTTTAGCGCTCAGCGCTACCCCGGCGCTCCAGAAGAGCACACTATTTATGCAGGTAACACAGGTCAGAGGTGGAATCACGGACAAATGGACAGGGAAGATATAAAGCTCCTACATATCCAGCTAGTAGCTCTCTCTATCTCTCTCTCTCTCTCTCTCTGTCTCTCTCTCTCTCTCTCTGTCTCTCTCTCTCTGTCTCTCTCTCTGTCTCTCTCTCTCTCTCTGTCTCTCTCTCTGTCTCTCTCTCTCTATCTCTCTCTGTCTCTCTCTCTGTCTCTCTCTCTTTCTCTCTGTCTCTCTCTCTGTCTCTCTCTCTGTCTCTCTCTCTGTCTCTCTCCCTCTGTCTCTCTCTCTCTGTCTCTCTCTCTCTCTCTCTGTCTCTCTCTCTGTCTCTCTCTCTCTCTCTCTCTCTCTCTTGCTAGTCTCTCTTGCTCTTTCTGTTGTCCCTTTTTCTCTCTCCCTCTTCTCTCATTTTCCATCCTTCCCTCTCTATCCTCACACCTTTACATCTTTCTCTCTCTGAGAGCTAGACAGTGTCATAAGGATAGATTAATTGGTTATGTTGGAGAGTAGAACACTATGTTCCAACCCTGTTAACAACTATGCTGCCTTCATCCTCTCTCTTTCTCTCTCTTTCTCTCTTTCAGTCTCTCTCGCTTTCTCCCTCTTTCTCTCTGTCTTTTTATCTCTCTTTCTCTCTCTCTTTCTCGCTCTCTACCTCGCCGTCTCTCTCTCTGCCCCTTTCTTGATCTTTCTGTTTGTGTATATTCTCTAACCTGACACCACCTGTCATATGAAGACAAGAGAGAGAGAGAGAGGGAGATAAAAACAAAGAGAAAGAGAGAGAGAAACAGACAGAGGGAGAGAGAGAGAGAGAGAGACGGAGAGGGAGATACAGAGAAGGAGAATGAGAAAGAGAGAGAGACAAACAAACCAAAACAAAGGCAAAATCTTCTCATGCTTTGTTGATTTCATAAAAGCTTTCAACTGAATTTGGTATGAGGGCATGCTATACAAATTGATGGAAAGTGGGGTTGGGGGAAAAATATACTACATTATAAAATCCATGTACACAAACAACAAGTGTGTGGTTAAAATTGGTTAAAAAAAATGAACACATTTCTTTCCACAGGGCTGGGGGCTGAGTCAGGAATGCAGCTTAAGCCCCACCCTCTTCAACATATATATCAACATATTGGTGAGGGCGATAGAACAGTCTGCAGCACTCAGCCTCACACTACTAGAATCTGAAGTCAAATGTCTACTGTTTGCTGATGATCTGGTGCTTCGGTCCCCAACCAAGGAGGGCCTACAGCAGCACCTAGATCTTCTGCACAGATTCTGACAAACCTGGGTCCTGACAGTAAATCTCAGTAAGACCAAAATAAGGGTGTTCCAAACAAGGTCCAGTTACCAGGACCAAAAATACAAATGCCATCTAGACATCGTTGCCCTAGAGCACACAAAACACTGTACAAACCTCGGCCTAAACATCAGCGCCACAGGTAACTTCCACAAAGCTGTTAACAATCTGAGAGACAAGGCAAGAAGGGCCTTCTATGCCATCAAAAGGAACATAAAATTCGACATAGCAATTAGGATCTGGCTAAAAAAATGCTTGAATCAGATATAGAACTCATTACCCTTTATGGTTGTGAGGTCTGGGGTCCGCTCACCAACCAATAATCTGGAAAAATATCCTCCTTGTACAATGTAAAACACCACATAAGGCAAGCAGAGCCGAATTAGGCCGATACCCGGTAATTAACAAAACCCAGAAAAAAGACAAATTCTACAACCACCTAAGAGGAAGCAATTCCCAAACCTTCCATAACAAATCCATCACCTACAGATAGATGATCCTGGACAAGAGCCCCTTAAGAAAGCTGGTCTTGGGGCTCTGTTTACAAACAGATGCCACAGAGCCCCAGGACAGCAACACAATTAGACCCAACCAAATCATGAGAAAACAAAAAGAAAATTACTTGACACAATGGAAAGAATTTACAAAAAAAAATGAACAAATTAGAATGCTTTTTGTCCCTAAACGGAGAGTACACTGACTGACCCAAACTTAAGGAAAGCTTTGACTGCACAGACTCAGTTTACTTCCTAACTTCCTGTAAAATGAAGGACCATATTAGAGACACATATTTTCCTCAGATTACACAGACCCACAAAGAATTTTGATAAACTCCCATGTATACTGGGTGAAATACCACAGTGTGCAATCTCATCAGCAATATTTGTGACCTGTTGCCACAAGAAAAGGGCAACCAGTGAAGAACTAACACATTTGTTAATATAACCTATATTTATATTTTATTTATATATTTCCCTTTTGTTCTTTACCTATTTACACATCATTACAACTCTGTAAATATACACAACATGAAATTTGAAATGTCTTATTTTTGGAACTTTAGTGAGTGTAATGTTTACTGTTATTTTTTATTGTTTATTTCACTTTTGTTTATTATCTGTTTTACCTGCTTGGGCAATGTCAACATATGTTTCCCATACCAATAAAGCCCTTCAATTGAACTGAATTGAGAGAGACAAAGAGAGAGAGAGAGAGAGAGAAAGAGAAAGATTGAGAGAGAGGCATACAACATATATCACCCTATTCATTCCATCACAGTTTCACTAAACAGGGTTTGTGTGAGTGTGTACAGTTTGGCCTAGTTTGGACTGCCTGGTTGTTTGATTGGTCGTCTCTTGTTTTTCTCTGTCCAGTACTGTTCTGTGAGAAACTCTTTCAGACCCTAAGTTGCCTCTTAATCTACACCTTTGTTGAATCTCATATTATTTCTGAAAAGTAGGATGCATGCAATTGTTCATGAATATTTCCCAATGTACTGTAGTTGTGCTTCCTTGTGTCCTTCTCCTCCTGTCCTTTCGTCACTGAAAAGGTCAGAGGATGCGAGGAAACGTGGAAATCAGGGTCAATGGAAACGGGATGCAGTTGTAACAAATGAATTTTTAAAAACTTTCTCCATCATGTTTGACCATGGAGCTTACTTGACCACGAACCAGTTTTGACCATAACCTATCATGGTCAGAGTCATGATGACAACAGCTCTACTGAATCTTAACATCACAGCTGCTATGGAATACTTCATGGTCAACCCAACCTCTCTCACATGTCCCTCCTCCCTCCCTCTTTCCTGGTGACCCCAGTGAGTCGGTTGGTTCCTCCGTCCCCTATAAATACCACCGTGACCGTCTTGTTACCCTGCTCCCTGGTGTCTGGTTGCCACTTGAGGCCTATTTATAATGTCCCCCCAGAGATAAGACATGCCGGTCTTAGTTGCTGTGTGTGTGTATGAGGTTGTGTGGATAGGTGTGTTGTGTGTGTCATATTTTCCCTTGGCTCTGCCTTGGAACGGGGTCAGATGGGGTGAGGTAGCTGTGTGTGTGTGTGTGTGTGTGTGTGTGTGTGTGTGTGTGTGTGTGTGTGTGTGTGTGTGTGTGTGTGTGTGTGTGTGTGTGTGTGTGTGTGTGTGTGTGTGTGTGTGTGTGTGTGTGTGTGTGTGTGCGTGCGTGCGTGCGTGCGTGCGTGCGTGTGTGTGTGTGTGTGTGAGAGTGAGTGATGTCCAGGTTGTTAATAGCTCCTGGCTTTAGCCCCTGTGTATCGCGTCTCAGTCCTAGTATTTTCATTGAAACCCGAGTGCGGCCACCTATCATGTGTATTTACATATAAATATAAATATATATAAATATCTGTGTGAGGTATTGAGAGACTGAGGAGTGAGGCCTTTTTCCGTTGGCGTTTCCCAGGACACACACAAAGACACACAAACACCACACACGCACACCTACACACACACTTTCCCAGCCCAAGGTATGTGTGTGTGTGTGTGAGTTTGTGTGAGTGTGTGAGTGTCTGTGTGTGAGTGTGTTTGTGTGTGTGTGTGTGTGTGTGTTAGTGTGTGTGTTTGTATTTATGTCTGTGAAGGTTGATGGAGGTGTAAGGGGGGATGGAGGGGTAAGGGGGATGGAGGAGTAAGGGGGATGGAGGGGTAAGGGGGATGGAGGAGTAAGGGGGATGGAGGGGTAAGGGGGATGGAGGAGTAAGGGGGGGGGATGGAGGGGTAAGGGGGATGGAGGGGTAAGGGGGGATGGAGGGGTAAGGGGGATGGAGGGTAAGGGGGATGGAGGGTAAGGGGGATGGAGGGGTAGGGGGGGGATGGAGGGATAAGGGGGATGGAGGGGTAAGGGGGATGGAGGGATAAGGGGGATGGAGGGGTAAGGGGGGATGGAGGGATAAGGGGGATGGAAGGGGGGGATGGGGTAAGGGGGATGGAGGGTAAGGGGGATGGAGGGTAAGGGGGGGGATGGAGGGGATAAGGGGGATGGAGGGTAAGGGGGATGGAGGGGTAAGGGGGATGAGGGTAAGGGGGATGGAGGGATAAGGGGGATGGAGGGAGGGGGATGGAGGGGTAAGGGGGATGGAGGGTAAGGGGGATGGAGGGGTAAGGGGGATGGAAGGGGGATGGAGGGATAAGGGGGATGGAGGGTAAGGGGGATGGAGGGATAAGGGGGATGGAGGAATAAGGGGGTGGAGGAATAAGGGGGTGGAGGAATAATGGAGGAATAAGGGGGATGGAGGAATAAGGGAGGTGGAGGAATAAGGGGGATGGAGGAATAAGGGGGATGGAGGAATAAGGGGGATGGAGGAATAAGGGGGATGGAGGGGTAAGGGGGATGGAGGGGTAAGTGGGGGCCAGTGGCATACAGAGGGGAGATGGAGGGAAATGAGAGAGAGGAGAGATGGAGGGAAATGAGAGAGAGGGGAGGTGGAGGGAAAGGAGAGAGAGGAGAGATGGAGGGAAAGGAGAGATGGAGGGAAAGGAGAGATGGAGGGAAAGGAGAGAGAGTAGAGATGGAAGGAAAGGAGAGAGAGGAGAGATGGAGGGAAAAGAGAGAGAGGAGAGATGAGGGAACGGAGAGAGGGGAGAGATGGAAGGAAAGGAGAGAGAGGAGAGATGAGGGAACGGAGAGAGGGGAGTGATGGAAGGAAAGGAGAGAGAGGAGAGATGGAAGGAAAGGAGAGAGGGGAGAGATGGAGGGAAAGGAGAGAGAGGAGAGATGAGGGAACAGAGAGAAGGGAGTGATGGAGGGAAAGGAGAGAGAGTAGAGATGGAAGGAAAGGAGAGAGGGGAGAGATGGAGGGAAAGAGAGAGAGAGGAGAGATGAGGGAACAGAGAGAAGGGAGTGATGGAGGGAAAGGAGAGAGAGGGGAGATGGAAGGAAAGGAGAGAGGGGAGAGATGGAGGGAAAAGAGAGAGAGGAGAGATGAGGGAACGGAGAGAGGGGAGTGATGGAGGGAAAGGAGAGAGAGGGGAGATGGAAGGAAAGGAGAGAGAGGAGAGATGGAGGGAAAAGAGAGAGAGGACAGATGAGGGAACGGAGAGAGGGGAGAGATGGAGGGAAAGGAGAGAGAGGGGAGATGGAGGGAACGGAGAGAGAGGAAGGTGGAGGGAAAGGAGAGAGAGTAGAGATAGAGGGAAAGGAGAGAGGGGAGATGGAAGTAAAGGATGGGGAGGGGAGATGGAGGGGAGATGGAGATGGAAAGGAGAGAGGTGAGATGGAAGGAAAGGAGAGAGAGGAGAGATTGAGGGAAAGGAAAGAGAGGGGAGATGGAAAGAGAGGGGAGATGGAGAGAGAGGGGAGATGGAGGGAAAGGAGAGAGAGGGGAGATGGAGAGAGAGGGGAGATGGAGGGAAAGGAAAGAGAGGGGAGATGGAAGGAAAGGAGAGAGAGGGGAGATGGAAGGAAAGGAGAGAGAGGGCAGATGGAGGGAAAGGAGAGAGATTTGAGATGGAGGGAGAGGAGTTCTGTGCTGTTCTGATCTGCTTCCTCTTCCAACGCTCTCTCCTATAACTAGTTACCACTATCATAGCTCTCTGTCTGTCTCTCTCTGACCTGGTTCTCTTCCACTTGCCCCTAGGTCAGAGGTTACCATGGTGGTCACCATGACAATCCTGGGTGAGTTACATCTGCCGGTGGCAAAGTGAGTGTTGTAAAGACAGGGGTGATTGTTAGGGAGTGACTGGGGTTGGACAGACAGGGGTGATGGTTAGGGAGTGAATGGGGTTGGACAGACAGGGGTGATGGTTAGGGAGTGAATGGGGTTGGACAGACAGGGGTGATGGTTAGGGAGTGACTGGGGTTGGACAGAAGTGCTGGGTGAGTGGAGAGGTGAACAGAAAGGAATGGTGGTCAGTGTAAAACCAGATGCCAGGCTGTCTGTACCTACAGACATTTAGTGGACAGCATGAGGGATGAGAGAGAGAGAGAGAGATAGAGGGAGAGAGAGAGAGATAGAGGGAGAGAGAGAGAGAGAGAGAGAGAGAGAGAGAGAGAGATCTGTGAATCAGAATCAAACAGTAGTTTTGAATGCTGCGGGCAAGTCCTTCTCAACTCTATTTTGTGTTTTTCACGGTATCTGTGTTTATGTGTGTGTGCATCTTGTGTTTGTTTAGTGCTGGTGAGCCCAGTGAAGAGAGTTGCTAATCCGTGTGGTTGGCCAGGCAGAAAGGGCAGACATATTTATAGCAGACTGAATCACACGCATACAGATGCAAGCCACCACTGACTCTGTCCTCAACACAGTACTGACCATCACTGACTCTGTCCTCAATACAGTACTGATCATCACTGACTCTGTCCTCAACACAGTACTGACCAGCACTGACTCTGTCCTCAACACAGTACTGATCATCACTGACTCTGTCCTCAACACATTACTGACCAGCATTGACTCTGTCCTCAACACATTACTGAACATCACTGACTCTGTCCTCAACACAGTACTGACCAGCATTGACTCTGTCCTCAACACAGTACTGACCATCACTGACTCTGTCCTCAACACAGTACTGACCATCACTGACTCTGTCCTCAACACAGTACTGACCATCACTGACTCTGTCCTCAATACAGTACTGACCATCACTGACTCTGTCCTCAACACAGTACTGACCATCACTGACTCTGTCCTCAACACAGTACTGACCATCACTGACTCTGTCCTCAATACAGTACTGACCATCACTGACTCTGTCCTCAACACAGTACTGACCATCACTGACTCTGTCCTCAACACAGTACTGATCATCACTGACTCTGTCCTCAACACAGTACTGACCATCACTGACTCAGTCCTCAACACAGTACTGACCATCACTGACTCTGTCCCCAACACAGTACTGATCATCACTGACTCTGTCCTCAACACAGTACTGACCATCACTGACTCTGTCCTCAACACAGTACTGACCATCACTGACTCTGTCCTCAACACAGTACTGACCAGCACTGACTCAGTCCTCAACACAGTACTGACCATCACTGACTCTGTCCCCAACACAGTACTGATCATCACTGACTCTGTCCTCAACACAGTACTGACCATCACTGACTCAGTCCTCAACACAGTCCTGACCATCACTGACTCTGTCCTCAACATAGTACTGACCATCACTGACTCTGTCCTCAAAACAGTACTGACCATCACTGACTCTGTCCTCAAGACAGTACTGACCAGCTCCAGAGCCACCACAGAACAGTGTAGTACTGACCAGCTCCAGAGCCACCACAGAACAGTGTAGTACTGACCAGCTCCAGAGCCACCACAGAACAGTGTAGTACTGACCAGCTCCAGAGCCACCACAGAACAGTATAGTACTGACCAGCTCCAGAGCCACCACAGAACAGTGTAGTACTGACCAGCACCAGAGCCACCACAGAACAGTACTGACCAGCCATCACAGAACAGTGTAGTACTGACCAGCACCAGAGCCACCAAAGAACAGTGCAGTACTGACCAGCACCAGAGCCATCCCAGAACAGTATAGTACTGACCAGCACCAGAGCCATCCCAGAACAGTATAGTACTGACCAGCACCAGAGCCACCACAGAACAGTGTAGTACTGACCAGCACCAGAGCCACCACAGAACAGTGTAGTACTGACCAGCACCAGAGCCATCACAGAAAATTATAGTACTGACCAGCACCAGAGCCATCACAGAACAGTGTAGTACTGACCAGTACCAGAGCCATCACAGAAAATTATAGTCCTGACCAGCACCAGAGCCATCACAGAACAGTGTAGTACTGACCAGCACCAGAGCCATCACAGAACAGTATAGTACTGACCAGCACCAGAGCCATCCCAGAACAGTATAGTACTGACCAGCACCAGAGCCATCCCAGAACAGTATAGTACTGACCAGCAAAAGAGCCCTCACAGAACAGTGTAGTACTGACCATCACAGTCTCTGACCAGAGTCATCCCAGTATAGTACTGACCAGCTCCAGAGCCATCACAGAACAGTGTAGTACTGACCAGCACCAGAGCCATCCCAGAACAGTGTAGTACTGACCAGCACCAGAGCCATCACAGAACAGTATAGTACTGACCAGCACCAGAGCCACCACAGAACAGTGTAGTACTGACCAGCACCAGAGCCACCGCAGAACAGTATAGTACTGACCAGCACCAGAGCCATCCCAGAACAGTATAGTACTGACCAGCACCAGAGCCATCACAGAACAGTATAGTACTGACCAGCACCAGAGCCATCACAGAACAGTGTAGTACTGACCAGCACCAGAGCCATCCCAGAACAGTATAGTACTGACCAGCACCAGAGCCATCCCAGAACAGTATAGTACTGACCAGCAAAAGAGCCACTGCAGAACAGTGTAGTACTGACCAGCACCAGAGCCATCCCAGAACAGTATAGTACTGACCAGCTCCAGAGTCATCCCAGAACAATATAGTACTGACCAGCACCAGAGCCATCACAGAACAGTGTAGTACTGACCAGCACCAGAGCCACCGCAGAACAGTATAGTACTGACCAGCACCAGAGCCATCCCAGAACAGTGTAGTACTGACCAGCACCAGAGCCACCCAGAACAGTATAGTACTGACCAGCACCAGAGCCATCCCAGAACAGTATAGTACTGACCAGCACCAGAGCCATCACAGAACAGTATAGTACTGACCAGCACCAGAGCCATCACAGAACAGTGTCTGTGCTCGTGTGTGTCTGTTTACAGTTCTGTGTGTGTGTTTCTTCTGCAGTGTTATTTGTCAGATGGGGTATTTTGGAAGAACAGACTGTTCTCTCTCAGTTTGAGCTCCCGTCAGCGTGACATTTTCATGAATCATGTCGCTGGCCGAGATGCATGACTGTCCCCAACACGCGCACACACACACACACACACACACACACACACACACACACACACACACACACACACACACACACACACACACACACACACACACACACACACACAGTCCGAAAGGATTTTGCCACCACCATTATGATGTCAGGACGGGGGGACATAGCTTTAATTCCAGCCCAGAAGGGATGAGCTCTTTCGGGTATACACGGCAGAGCTTGACCCCCTGCTCTGGTCCTCTGAGACGGACCTCCACAGTAACTCTCTGACTGTTTAGAAAGCCTGCTCTGGATTTCCAACAGTTCTGGGCTGGAATCCTCTAGTTCAGTAGATTTAGTGGTAATATCTGTCTGTAACCTATGGACATTATCCACCATGACTTTTGGCTTATCTAGGTTCACCATTTGGACAAACTTATAGGGTCCATACTTGTGGATGCGGAATTTGTTACTAGAAATAATCAATGCCACCTGGTGATGTTAGCATAGGGCTACATATGCCAGGTTTTGTCATGGGGACAGCTAACATGTAGCCTTTGATCACATGCAACTACGTCAACGATTTTAATTAGCTGAAGCTTAACCTTAAACTTCAACTTGTTGTAATGTTCATAAGTAGTGGGTATAGTCTAAACTGAAACAAATAACTATGTTTGGAGCCCTAGAACCCATCACATGTTCTGAGAGCTTAGTATTGCTGAACTTTTCAGCGTATCTCCTTGTTCTCTGTCTTCTCTGTCTTCTGTATTGTCAATGGTTCGTTCACTGAGACGATTGAGACATGGAATGTGTATGTGTGCCAATCAGAGGGTGAATGGGCAAAGTGCCTTTGAACTGGTTATAGTGGTAGGTGCCAGGTGCACCAGTTTGTATCAAGAACTGCAACGCTGCTGGGTTTTTCAACCTCAACCGTTTCCAGAGTGTATCAAGAATGGTCCTCCAGCCAAAGGACATCCAGCCAACTTGACACAACTATGGGAAGCATTGGAGTCAACATGGGCCAACATCCTTGTGGAACAGTTTCGACACTCACATTAGGAATCTTTTCCCTATGTTTGGTATACTCAGTGTGGATTGTAGTATGAAGAGGGATGGATGGAAATGGAGAGAGTTTGTTGAGCTTAGTGCATCCCCTGGTGGGATGTTTCTGTTTTTAAACTTCAGCAGTGTTTGAATAAGCAGCACAGTGTACTGTATATAGGTGTCTATATGTCGCACAGTCCATATGTCTACTCTGCTGACTGTCCCTTCTCCACCTAGAATAGTGACAGAGATGACACACTGTGATGGTTAACTCCAGGAGAGAGAGAGAGAGAGAGAGAGAGAGAGAGAGAGAGAGAGAGAGGAACAGTAGGTGACATATAATGATAGATATCTCCAGGATTGTTCCCATTGGAGAAGAGAACCAACCAAGCACTACTATGATATCCCATCTCTCTCTCAATTCAATTCAATTGCAGGGCTTTAACATGGCCAAAGCAGAGAGAGTGTGAGGGAGAGAGGAGAGAGAGAGAGAGAGAGAGAGAGAGAGAGAGAGAGAGAGAAATTGTTTATAAACAAAAGTGGGGAAAAAATTAACAGTAAACATTACAATTCCAAAAGAATAAAGACATTTTAAAAGTCATATTATCTGCAAATAGTTAAAGTAGAAAAGTACAAATAAATAAACATAAATATGTATTGTATTTACAATGGTGTTCGTTCTTCACTGGTTGCCCTTTTCTTGTGGCAACTGGTCACAAATATTGCTGCTGTGATTGCACACTGGTATTTCACCCAGTAAATATGGGAGTATATCAAAATTGGGTTTGTTTTTTAATTATTTGTGGATTTGTGTAATCTGAGAGAAATATGTATCTCTAATATGGTCATACATTTGGCAGGAGGTTAGGAAGTGCAGCTCAGTTTCCACCTCATTTTGTGCCTTTCTCAATAGCAAGGCTATGCTCACTGAGTCTGTACATCGTCAAAGCTTTCCTTAAGTTTGGGTCAGTCACAGTGGTCAGGTATTCTGAGCGTCTGCTAAATGACTTAAATGTAATTGTAATGTACTCTCTGTTTAGAGCCAAATCAAATTTTAGTTTGCTCAGTTTTTTTGTAAAATCTTTCCAATGTGTCAAGTAATTATATTTTTGTTTTCTCATGATTTGGTTGGGCCTAGTTGTGTTGCTGTCCTGGGGCTCTGTGGGGTGTGTTTGTGTTTGTGAACAGAGCCCCAGGACCAGACTCTTCTTCAGGTTCATCTCTCTGTGGGTGATGACTTTGTTAAAAAAATTCCTTCCAATGCGGTCTGGGTCAGATTGACAGTTTAAACACATTCAAGACAGTCAAAGAATCAAGTAAAAACAGCCAAAACTTGATTTAGTCTTGTCAGACCTTTCAGAAAGAACAAATACAACAACATTTTAATTCAAAGACTATATTTAAGAACTATGTGTTAAACATATTTCCTTTCTCACAAACAAGCATTTTCTGTTTGGAGCTCATTTTGGAGCGTTTGTGTCAGAGATCTGCTGCTCTCACACTGAGAAGGAGATGCTTGGGAAAGCTCCTTATCAACAAAACAGAATTATTTAAATGCAACCAGAACCAGTCAAAACTAAATACATCAAATACACTTGTTTATTTTGGACCTGTGCAAATATTTATACACATGAAAGCCTCCTGGTCAAAATGACCCACATCATGTTTGTATACAAAATCTACACAGACATTCCACAACGCATCAGTGTGTCAACATTTTGAAGTGAGGTTCAGGACCCTAAATGAGGAATAGTCATTTAATGGCATGGACAAAAAGAAAGGTTAACTAGTGGTTTAGACAACTGAAAAGTGGAAATAGGTCATATTGACGCGCAACCTAATAGGATGGTTAAAGGGTTTTTTCAGGATTTTGATAATTAGTGGATATCGGCCTAATTCTGCTCTGCATGCATTATTTGGTGTTTTACGTTGTACACAGAGGATATTTTAGCAGAACTCTGCATGCAGTCTCAATTTGGTATTTGTCCCATTTTGTGGAATCTTGGTTGGTGAGCGGACCCAAGTCCTCACAACCATAAAGGGCAATGGGTTCTATAACTGATTCAAGTATCCTAATTGGGATGTCAAATTCGATGTTCCTTTTGATGGCTCAGAAGGCCCTTCTTGCTTTGTCTCTCAGCTCATTCACAGCTTTGTGGAAGTTTCCTGTGGTGCTGATGTTTAGTCCGAGGTATAGAAGTTGATAATAAACAAAAGGGAAATAAACAATACAACATTGGATCATTCAGAGATCCTCACTGAACTTCTGGAGAGAGTTTGCTGCACTGAAAGTAAAGGGGCTGAATAATTTTGCACGCCTAATTTTTCAGTTTTTGATTTGTTAAAAAGTTTGAAATATCCAATAAATGTCGTTCCACTTCATGATTGTGTCCCACTTGTTGTTGATTCCTCACAAAAAAATACAGTTTTATATCTTTATGTTTGAAGCCTGAAATGTGGCAAAAGGTCGCAAAGTTCAAGGGGGCCGAATACTTTCGCAAGGCACTGTATATATTGTTCTTTCTCTATAGATATTGTTCTCTCTATATATATATCGTTCTCTCTCTATATATATTGTTCTCTCTATATATATATCGTTCTCTCTCTATATATATATATATATATATCGTTCTCTTTCTATTTCCATCTCTGTCTCTATTTGTATTTCTTCTATACCTGTCTTTTCTCTAGTTTTCTCTGCTAATCCAATCATTCATTAGCAAAAAGACAAATGTCATCATCAACTCGGAGAGTGACAATGACATGGGAATTCTCACCAGAGTACTGTAACAATTAAATAATGTCATGTATTTGACAAATGTAAGATTACAAGACTATATCAGAGTTGTTATGAGAGGATCTAAGCAGAAAGAAAGAGAAGAAGCCGTGCTGTTAGACAGGCGAACAATACCACAGAGAAACACACATTCATTCAGTGGGTTTTTATCTGTCAACTGTGCTACGACACCTCTGGAGATACACACGCACACATGCACACACACACGCACACACACACACACACACACACACACTGTAACGGCGTTCTTCTTTAGTTGAAGGAGAGTCGGACCGAAATGCAGCGTGTAAGTTACTCATGTTTATTTAGTGAAGACAAACGAACGAACTATACACGAATAACTAATAAATACAAAAATAACAAACACAACGTGAAACCAATTACAGCCTGACTGGTGCACACTACACAGAGACAGGAACAATCACCCACGAAATGCAAAGCGAAACCAGGCTACCTAAATACGGTTCCCAATCAGCGACAACGAGAATCACCTGACTCTGATTGAGAACCGCCTCAGGCAGCCAACCTATTAAACACACACACACCCCTACTCAGCTACAATCCCAAACACTACAAACACCAATACGAAAATAAAATACATAAACCCATGTCACACCCTGGTCTGACTAACTAATAAACTAAAACACAAAATACTAAGACCAAGGCGTGACAGAACCCCCCCCTAAGGTGCGGACTCCCGAACGCACCTCAAAACCATAGGGAGGGTCCGGGTGGGCGTCTGTCCATGGTGGCGGTTCCGGCTCCGGACGTGGACCCCACTTCATAAATGTCATTGTTCCTCCCCTTCGCGTCCATGGATAATCCACCCTAACCGCCGACCATGGCCGAATAGTCCTCACCCAGAACCCTACATAACAGAGGAGCAGCTCGTGACTGAGGGGCAGCTCGGGACTGAGGCAGCTCGGGACTGAGGGGCAGCTCGGGACTGAGGGGCAGCTCGGGACTGAGGAGCAGCTCGGGACTGAGGGGCAGCTCGGGACTGAGGGGCAGCCCAGCACTGAGAGGCAGCCCAGTACTGAGAAGAAGCCCAGCCAGGCAGTTGAATCCGGCAGATCCAGGCTGACTGGCGGATCCTGGCTGACTGGCGGATCCTGGCCGACTGGCGGATCCTGGCCGACTGGCGGATCCTGGCCGACTGGCGGATCCTGGCCGACTGGCAGATCTGGCAGATCCTGGCTGACTGGAGGATCCTGGCTGACTAGCAGATCTGGCAGATCCTGGCTGACTGGCGGATCCTGGCTGACTGGCGGATCCTGGCTGACTGGCGGATCCTGGCTGACTAGCAGATCTGGCAGATCCTGGTTTACTGGCAGGCGGATCCTGGCTGACTAGCAGATCTGGAAGGGTCTGGTTGACTGGCAGATCTGGAAGGGTCTGGTTGACTGGCAGATCTGGAAGAGTCTGGTTGACTGGCAGATCTGGAAGAGTCTGGCTGACTGGCAGATCTGGAAGAGTCTGGTTGACTGGCAGATCTGGAAGAGTCTGGAAGAGTCTTGACTGGCAGATCTGGAAGAGTCTGGCTGACTGGAAGAGTCTGGCTGACTGGCAGAGTCTGGCTGACTGGCAGATCTGGAAGAGTCTGGCTGTCTGGCAGATCTGGAAGAGTCTGGCTGACTGGCAGATCTGGAAGAGTCTGGTTGACTGGCAGATCTGGAAGGGTCTGTTGACTGGCAGATCTGGAAGGGTCTGGTTGACTGGCAGATCTGGAAGAGTCTGGCTGACTGGCAGATCTGGAAGAGTCTGGCTGACTGGCAGATCTGGAAGAGTCTGGCTGAGTGGCAGATCTGGAAGAGTCTGGCTGACTGGCAGATCTGGAAGAGTCTGGCTGACTGGCAGATCTGGAAGAGTCTGGCTGACTGGCAGATCTGGCTGCTTCATGCTGACTGACGGCTCTGGCTGCTCCATGCTGACTGGCGGCTCTGGCTGCTCCATACTGACTGACAGCTCTGGTGGCTTCATGGAGACTGGCAGCTCCTTGCAGACTGGCAGCTCTAGCTGCTCCATGCAGACTAGCAGCTCTGGCTGCTTCATGCAGACTGGCAGCTCCATGCAGACTGGCAACTCCATGCAGACTGGCAACTCCATGCAGACTGGCAACTCCATGCAGACTGGCAACTCCATGCAGACTGGCAGCTCCATGCAGACTGGCAGCTCTTTGCAGACTGGCAGCTCTGGCTGCTCCATGCAGACTAGCTGCTCCATGCAGACTAGCAGCTCAGGCTGCTCTATGCAAACTGACAGCTCTGGCTGCTCAATGTAGACTGGCAGCTCAGGCTGCTCTATACAGGCAGGAGGCTCCGGCAGCGCTGTAGAGGAGGAAGGCTCTAGAAGCGCTGAACAGACGGGAGACTCCGACAGCGTAGGAGAGGGAGAAAGCGCTGGCTGCGCTGAACAGGCGAGGCGCACTGAAGGCCTGATGCGTGGTGCTGGCACTGGTGGTATTTGGCCGAGGACACGCACAGGAAGCCTAGTGCGGGGAGCTGCTACTGGAGGGCTGGAGTGTGGAGGTGGTACTGGATAAAGGACAGGCACAGGAAGCCTGGTGCGGGGAGCTACTACCGGAGGACTGGTGTGTGAAGGTGGCACAGGATGGACTGGACCGTGAAGGTGTACTGGAGAGCCTGAATGCAGGACTGGCACTAGACGTGCAAGGCTAGGTAGGTACTCAGGAGGCTTAGTGCGTGAGGCTGGCACACTTTCCACCAGCCGACTAACACGCACCTCAGGACTAGTATGGAGTGCTGACCCAGGTGCCATTAAATCCCCGACACGCTCCGTCGGCCCGAATATTATATCTAAAGCACCAAACTAGCAACTCCCTCATTAAACTCTCCTCCAATTTCCCCATTAACTCCTTCACAGTCTCTGCTTCGCTCACCTCCAACACTGGTTCTGACCTCCTCCTTGGCTCTTCACAATAAACAGGGAGAGTTGACTCAGGTCTGTCTACTGACTCAGCCACTCCCCCTGATATCCCCCCCCCCAAAAAAATTTGGGTCTGCTTTTCGGGCTTCCATCCACGTCGCCGTGCTGCCTCCTCATACTTGCGCCTCTCCGCTTTAGCCGCTTCTAATTCCTCCTTGGGGCGGCGATATTCACCAGGCTGAGCCCAGGGTCCTTTTCCGTCCAGTTCCTCCTCCCATGTCCAATTCTCCAAATGGTGTAGCCTCTCCCACTGAAGCTGCTTCTGTTGCCTTTTGTGTAGCTCCTGTTTCCTCTTCGCCTGCTGCACCTTTGGGCGGCTACACTCCCCTGGTTTAGCCCAGGGTCCTCTTCCGTCAAGGATTTCCTCCCATGTCCAGAAATCCTTAAAACGCGGCTCCTCTTTGCGCTGCTCCTGCCTGTTGACATGCTGCTCGGTCCATGTTAGGTGGGTGATTCTGTAACGGCGTTCTTCTTTAGTTGAAGGAGAGTCGGACCGAAATGCAGCGTGTAAGTTACTCATGTTTATTTTGTGAAGACAAACGAACGAACTATACACGAATAACTAATAAATACAAAAATAACAAACAGACCGTGAAACCAATTACAGCCTGACTGGTGCACACTACACAGAGACAGGAACAATCACCCACGAAATGCAAAGCGAAACCAGGCTACCTAAATACGGTTCCCAATCAGCGACAACGAGAATCACCTGACTCTGATTGAGAACCGCCTCAGGCAGCCAACCTATTAAACACACACACACCCCTAATCAGCTACAATCCCAAACACTACAAACCCCAATACGAAAATAAAATACATAATAAACCCATGTCACACCCTGGTCTGACTAACTAATAAACTAAAACACAAAATACTAAGACCAAGGTGTGACACACACACACACACACACACACACACACACACACACACACACACACACACACACACAGGCAACGTGCTTTCAGAAGTAAAAGTAAAAAGTGTGTGTGTGTGTGTGGGCATTTGCGTTTGTGTGTGTGTGTGCTGTGCATGGGCATTTGCGTGCGTGTGCGTGCGCGTGCGTGTGTGTGTGTATGTATGTATGTATGTATGTATGTATGTATGTATGTGTGTGTGTGTGTGTGTGTGTGTGTGTGTGTGTGTGTGTGTGTGTGTGTGTGTGTGTGTGTGTGTGTGTGTGTGTGTGTGTGTGTGGACAGACAGTAGGCCCCAGTGCTTTAGCCCATCAGGTCTGCCTCCACACATATGAATCACTTCCTCCGCTCTCTTTCTGTCTCTGTTTCTATCTGTTTCTCTTTTTTTCTCTCTCTTTATCTCTCTCTTTCTCCCTTCCTACCATGACCCTCTTCCCCTATCACTTTCTCCAACTCTACCCAGCCTCTTTCTCTTTCCTCCTCCTCTCCCCTCTCCCTATCCCTCTCTCCCCAGTGCCAGTCCCTCTACGGCCTCTCCCTCCCACTTATTCCCTTTGACCTCATGGAAAACGCAGGGATCCACCTCACCTGAAATAAGGACATTAGAGCTCTCTCTTCAGTCTCACACCCTGACCCTGAGGGCCTCTCCTAGTCCCTCATCCCTCCCTCTTACTCCACTTCACCTGCTCTTAAACTCTATCCTTCTGTCTGTCTGTCTGTCTGTCTGTCTGTCTGTCTGTCTGTCTGTCTATCTGTCTCTCTCTGTCTCTCTCTGTCTCTCTCTCTGTCTTCAGCTCACACACTCCGAGCCCGTGTATCTGTCTGAAATTGAATCCTTCTCTGTCTCTGAGGTCTCTAAAAATACACAATTTCCCCAATTTTCTGACTCTGTCTAGACGCTGTGGGTCAGAGATGACTTGCTCGGTTGAATCAGTTTTATTTGCACAGAACATGACTGGTTGTGTGTAGCTGATGTCTAGTTTAACTACAGTATGTCTCTGAATAAAGACATGTTACATGACAGCAGCAAAACGATGGGAGCTTATTTTTCCCCTGAAACACATTTAGGAGTGGAAGCAGTACCTCCCGTTCTCTGAGACGCAGTGTGTGTGTGTGTGTGTGTGTGTGTGTGTGTGTGTGTGTGTGTGTGTGTGTGTGTGTGTGTGTGTGTGTGTGTGTGTGTGTGTGTGTGTGTGTGTGTGTGTGTGTGTGTGTGTGTGTGTGTGTGTGTGTGTGTGTGTGTGTGTGTGTTTGTGTGTGCGTGTGTGTGTGTGTTTGTGTGAGTACAGTGTTTTTTTTTGACTGCATCATTAACATGTGGGTTTTATCCTCCTCGCTGTAGAAAAGCAAAGTGTTCTCAGGGGACTCCCCTCCTCCCCTCCTCCCCTCCTCTCCTCCTCTCCACCTTCCTCCTACTCTCGCTTTTGTTCGTGTAACCAGAATAACAGGAGTCAAGCGTGTCACCTGTGTAGTTCCTCCCTCATGCTTATTCATAGCTACTCCATCACAACGTATGTGGAGCAGAGAGAGACCGACAGAGACACAATCCTAAACACCGCTCTTTCCCTCTCTCACTCCCTCGCGTTTCAACTTTCCAGAAAGCAGAGGAATCTTTCATTTGCGTTCCCAATAAAGGAAATACATGCAGGCAGACACAGAAACAGGGGGGGCGTTTGTGGGAAACATTTGTTGCGATTTCATCAAATAACGGCCCTGAAGTGAACAGCCTGATGTTTGTGCCATGTCAATATCTTCTGACTCCCGGTGACAGACTGAATGATTATGAAGGAATAGATTATAGCACAGTCTATTTCTCACATTCTACTACATGGTACTCATGTTGATGCTTTAGTCTGCAGATAAAATAACTGCTCAGCTGCTGTTTCTCTCTCTGGGTCACAGGTCACATTGACTTCTCTCTGTTGTGGAGAATGTGGGAGAATCTCTTCTGCTTCTGAAAAATCATTAAACATGATAAAAGTCTGAATTAATTTAGTGAACTTTGTAAACAAATGTACGTGTAACCACCCTACCTCTGTTGAATGTTCATGAAATATATCTAGCGCATGCGTGTGTGTTTGTGTGTGTGCTGTAGGAGGGTGACTAGGGGCCCCTGTCTAGCTGTGTCCCTGATTCTATGCTAGGGAGACCAGATGGGCCCACTGAGACCCAGAAGCTTGCAGCAGAGGAGAGAGCAGGGAGAGGACACACCCACATGGTAGCAGTGGACTAGGTTTTGGAAAGGACAGGTTTCAAAATAAGATGAGGCAGGATCAAACTGTGATGTCATCAATCTCCAGATTCTTTAAGAAGTGGATCAGTCCTGGGAACCCATTGGAAGTCCTCCCACAGGAGACTGGGTCTAGAATGGACCAAGACAGTGTTAGGATCAGGGTGATCTAGAATCCTTATTTTATAGATTGTAATATATATTTTTACCTCTCCACCACCCCCTCTCTTTGGAGGACATATATACAGGTATTTTTTATACATGGTACTTTTATATAAAGCAGTCACATCACAATAATACATTATCAAACATCAGCTCTTTAATCCCACCTCTCAGCCACTGTCAGGCTATCACTAGACCACCCTCGATTGGTTTCCATGTGCCATATATTTTTCAATGGTGCTGTGATGTTTTACATATATGTTTTACCTTTCTAATCGTATAGTATCCACAGATTGTGAGCTAAAGATGAAAACCTTTCCTACTAGTATTATTATATTATTTATTGACATAATTATGGCTTTTCCTTTCGCCCAACACTGCTATTTGGAAGGTTAATTTTAAGTGCATGTTGTGATTTTTTAACTATTCCTGAACCTGTGACCAGAAATAAGCAAAATAGGGACAATACCAGATTAAATGATCTATAGATTCTGTCTCTTCGTAACAAAATCTACAGAGCTGAGATTGTTTTATGCCCCATATATTGTATATACTGTACATAGCATTCTGTTGGTGGCAAGATTTTATATAATCATTTAAATTGAAAAACTCAAAGTGTTGTATCAAATGTAGTAATTTGTACCAGTTCATAAACCATCTGTCATGGAATTGGTACATCGAAAATTGGTACATCTCTTCCCATTTATTATGGTGCAGCTGTCTGTCACGCCCTGGTCGAAGTATATTGTGTTTGTCTTCATTTATTTGGTCCGGCCAGGGTGTGACATGGGTTTATTGTGGTGTGTTTTGTCTTGGGGTTTTGTTAGGTATTGGGTTTGTGGCTTAGTGGGGGTATCTAGCATAGTCTATGGCTGTCTGGAGTGGTTCTCAATCAGAGGCAGGTGTTTATCGTTGTCTCTGATTGGGAACTATATTTAGGCAGCCATATTCTTTGAGTGTTTCATGGGTGATTGTTCCTGTCTCTGTGTTTGTTGTCACCAGATAGGCTGTTTAGGTTTTCACGTTATGTTTGTTGTTTTGAATTGTTTGTGTTTATTCGTTCATTAAAACATGTATGAAAATTACCACGCCGCATTTTGGTCCGCTTCTCCTTCACCAGAGGAAAACCCTAACAGAATCACCCAACACAACAGGACGAAGCGGCGTGGTAACGGACAGCAGCAACAGCGGCCAAAGACACTCTTGGACATGGGAGGAAATCCTCGACGGGAGAGGACCCTGGGCTAAACTAGGGGAGTGTAACCGCCCCAAGGTGCAGCAGGAGAAGAGGCAACAGGAGCAGCTCAAAGAGGAATGGACATGGGAGGACGAACTGGACGGTAAAGGACCCTGGGTTCAGCCTGGAGAATATCGCCGCCCCAAGGAAGAACTGGAGGCAGTGAAAGCGGAGAGGCGATGGTATGAAGAGGCAACACGGCGACGCGGATGGAAGCCTGAGAGTTAGCCCCAAAATTTCTTGGGGGGGACTCACAGGAAGTATGGCGAAGCCAGGTAGGAGACCTGCATCAACTTCCTGTGGTTACCGGGGGGCTGGAGAGACCGGGCAGGCACCGTGTTATGCTGTGGTGCGCACGGTGTCCCCAGTGCGGGTGCATAGCCCGGTGCGGTATATTCCAGCTCCGCGTATCGGCCGGGCTAGAGTGAGCGTCGAGCCAAATGCCATGAAGCTGGCTCTACGCATCTGGTCCAAAGTGCGTCTCCTTGGGCCGGCTTACATGGCACCAGCCTTGCGCATGGTGTCCCCGGTTCGCCTGCATAGCCCAGTGCGGGCTATTCCACCTCGCCGCACTGGCAGAGCGACCGGGAGTATTCAACCAGGTAAGGTTGGGCAGGCTCGGCGCTCAAGAGCTCCAGTGCGCCTGCACGGTCCGGTCTACCCAGTACCACCTCCACGCACCAGCCCTCCGGTGGCAGCTCCCCACACCAGGCTTCCTGTGCGTGTCCTCGGCCCAGTACCACCAGTGCCAGCACCACACATCAGGCCTACAGTGCGCCTCGCCTCTCAAGCGCTGCCAGAGCCTTCCTCCTCTCCTGCGCTGCCGGAGTCTCCCGCCTGTTTAGCGCTGCCAAAGCCTTCCGCCTCTACTGCGCTGCTGGAGTCTCCCTCCTGTTTAGCGCTGCCAGAGCCTTCCGCCTCTACAGCGCTGCCGGAGTCTCCTGCCTGTTTAGCGCAACCAGAGCTGCCAGCCTGCATGGAGCAGCCAGAGCTGCCAGCCTGCATGGAGCAGCCAGAGCTGCCAGCCTGCATGGAGCAGCCAGAGCTGCCAGCCTGCATGGAGCAGCCAGAGCTGCCAGCCTGCATGGAGCAGCCAGAGCTGCCAGCCTGCATGGAGCAGCCAGAGCTGCCAGCCTGCATGGAGCAGCCAGAGCTGTCGGTCTACATGGAGCAGCCAGAAGTGTCAGTTTGCATGGTGCAGCTGGACCTGCCAGTCTGCAAGGAGCTGCCAGTCTGCAAGGAGGTGCCAGAGCTGCCAGTCTGCATGGAGCTGCCAGAGCTGCCAGTCTGCAAGAAGCCGCCAGAGCTGCCAGTCTGCATGGAGCAGCCAGAGCCATTAGTCAGTATGGAGCAGCAAGAGCCGCCAGTCAGCATGGAGCAGCCAGATCCGTTAGTCTGCCAGGATCCGCCAGTCGGCCAGACTCTTCCAGATCCGCCAGTCAGCCAGACTCTTCCGGATCCGCCAGTCAGCCAGACTCTTCCGGATCCGCCAGTCAGCCAGACTCTTCCGGATCCGCCAGTCGGCCAGACTCTTCCAGATATGCCAGTCAGCCAGACTCTTCCGGGTCAGCCAGACTCTTCCAGATCTGCCAGTCAGCCAGACTCTTCCAGATCCACCAGTCAGCCAGACTCTTCCAGATCCGCCAGTCAGCCAGGATCTGCCAGAACTGCCAGACAGCCAGGATCTGCCAGATCCAACCACCTGCCTGAGCTTCCCCTCAGTCCCGAGCTTCCCCTCAGTCCCGAGCTTCCCCTCAGTCCCGAGCTGCCCCCCAGTCCCGAGCTGCCCCCCAGTCCCGAGCTGACCCCCAGTCCCGAGCTGCCCCTCAGTCCGGTGGGGTTCTGGGTGAGGACTGTGTTTGTGGCTTAGTGGGGGTATCTAGCATAGTCTATGGCTGTCTGGAGTGGTTCTCAATCAGAGGCAGGTGTTTATCGTTGTCTCTGATTGGGAACCATATTTAGGCAGCCATATTCTTTGAGTGCTTCGTGGGTGATTGTTCCTGTCTCTGTGTTTGTTGTCACCAGATAGGCTGTTTAGGTTTTCACGTTACGTTTGTTTTGTATTGTTCGTGTTTATTCGTTCATTAAAACATGTATGACAATTACCACGCCGCATTTTGGTCTGCTTCTCGTTCACCAGAGGAAAACCCTAACACTGTCAACGTTTTTGTCCTCAAATGAAACTGGTATATTTTTCTATTTATCCTTTTCAGCCAATTCCTTTCAGCCAATTTGTAGCTTTAATATATGGCAGGCAAACAGGTTCCCTACCTTCTCCATTTTCCACTTACCTCTTTGTGGTAATGCTGTAGTAATGCTGCAATCAGTTGGTTGTGTTTTAGAATCCTACCTTTGTGTAAGTGTTTACATGGCTGGTTTCCCAGACACAGATTAATCCAAGTCCTGGTCTAAAAAGCATGCAAATGCAGAATCTTCATTGAAGTGGATGTTTAGTCCAGGACTAGGTTTATTTGTCCAGAAAACTGGTCCATAGTGTTTGGTTTGTTTTCTGAATGCAGCCAAGCTTATATCCAGGCAAATTAGTGTTTCTTCTAAAATGTCTGTTACAGCCTTGGATAACTACAGTACTCTATATTAGTGCGCTAGCTACAATCTGTCTGCTCTCCTCTCCACAGGGCTTCTATATACAGCATGGCTTCTACTCACAAGCAGCTGTTTTATAGACACCCTGCTACAGGGACATCATAATTCTAATGACAAATTAGTGAAGACATTGAAACAGGGAGGGAGCGAGGGAGAGACAGAGGGAGAGGGCCTGGGGGTTAAAGACTGACTGATATTACAGTATAGAGAACTTGTAAAAACTCAACAGCTCCGTTTCAACTGATACCTATTACCCATGTAGAGCTCTACAGAAAGACAAAGTCCTTTATTATACTGGGTGACAGGGTATCATTTGAGTCACAGCCAAACTCAGAGGTTATCAGGAAGTAGTTTCTATTGTTTATTTTTGTTTTTGTCGTGAGTTGATTTGGCACAAAACCTCTTTCAGCCGCTCTGCACTCGACATGAATTACCCATAGTGCACGGCGGCCGCACCTGTTGAGAATCCGTCTGGAGGGGTGTGAAGCGGCGACACCCGCCGATACACCGCCGAATTTGTGTCACACTCAGGTGTGTGATTGTGTGTGTGTGTGTGTGTCACATGCAGGCACACGTGAATGTGTGTTCCACATAGATAAAGAGAAACACTGAGGAAGACAGAAGGGTAGTGGCTTCCATCAGTTCAGTGACTTGCAGCATGGTGCTTGGAGAAGAGAGAAGGTAGTGGCTTCCATCAGTTCAGTATGTTGCAGCATGGTGCTTGGAGAAGAGAGAAGGTAGTGGCTTCCATCAGTTCAGTATGTTGCAGCATGGTGCTTGGAGAAGACAGAAGGTAGTGGCTTCCATCAGTTCAGTATGTTGCAGCATGGTGCTTGGAGAAGAGAGAAGGTAGTGGCTTCCATCAGTTCAGTATGTTGCAGCATGGTGCTTGGAGAAGACAGAAGGTAGTGGCTTCCACCAGCTCAGTGAGTTGTAGCATGGTGCTTGGAGAAGACAGAAGGTAGTGGCTTCCACCAGCTCAGTGAGTTGTAGCATGGTGCTTGGAGTAGACAGAGGTAGTGGCTTCCATCAGCTCAGTGAGTTGCAGCATCGTGCTTGGAGAAGACAGAAGGGTAGTGGCTTCCATCAGCTCAGTGAGTTGCAGCATGGTGCTTGGAGAAGACAGAAGCAAGTGGCTCCCATCAGCTCAGTGAGTTGCAGCATCGTGCTTGGAGAAGACAGAAGGGTAGTGGCTTCCATCAGCTCAGTGAGTTGCAGCATGGTGCTTGGAGAAGACAGAAGGGTAGTTAGTGGCTTCCATCAGCTCAGTGAGTTGTAGCATGGTGCTTGGAGAAGACAGAAGGGTAGTGGCTTCCATCAGCTCAGTGAGTTGCAGCATTGTGCTTGGAGAAGACAGAAGCAAGTGGCTCCCATCAGCTCAGTGAGTTGTAGCATGGTGCTTGGAGAAGACAGAAGAGTAGTGGCTTCCATCAGCTCAGTGATTTGTAGCATGGTGCTTGGAGAAGATAGAAGGTAGTGGCTTCCATCAGCTCAGTGAGTTGTAGCATGGTGCTTGGAGAAGATAGAAGGTAGTGGCTTCCATCTGCTCAGTGAGTTGTAGCATGGTGCTTGGAGAAGACATAAGGGCAGAAAGTGGCTTCCGTTAGCTCAGTGAGTTGCAGCATTGTGCTTGGAGAAGACAGAAGGGTAGTGGCTTCCATCGGTTCAGTGAGTTGTAGCATGGTGCTTGGAGAAGACAGAAGGGTAGTTAGTGGCTTCCATCTGCTCAGTGAGTTGCAGCATGGTGCTTGGAGAAGACATAAGGGCAGTTAGTGGCTTCCTTTAGCTCAGTGAGTTGTAGCATTGTGCTTGGAGAAGACAGAAGGGTAGTGGCTTCCATCAGCTCAGTGAGTTGCAGCATGGTGCTTGGAGAAGACAGAAGGTAGTGGCTTCCACCAGCTCAGTGAGTTGTAGCATGGTGCTTGGAGAAGACAGAAGGGTAGTGGCTTCCATCAGCTCAAATAAAATCAAATCAAATTTTATTTGTCACATACACATGGTTAGCAGATGTTAATGCGAGTGTAGCGAAATGCTTGTGCTTCTAGTTCTGACAATGCAGTGAGCTCAGTGAGTTGCAGCATGGTGCTTGGAGAAGACAGAAGGGTAGTGGCTTCCATCTGCTCAGTGAGTTGCAGCATGGTGCTTGGAGAAGATTGAAGGTAGTGGCTTCCATCAACTCAGTGAGTTGTAGCATGGTGCTTGGAGAAGACAGAAGGGTAGTGGCTTCCATCAGCTCAGTGAGTTGTAGCATGGTGCTTGGAGAAGACAGAAGGTAGTGGCTTCCTCCAGCTCAGTGAGTTGTAGCATGGTGCTTGGAGAAGACAGAAGGGTAGTGGCTTCCATCATCTCAGTGAGTTGTAGCATGGTGCTTGGAGAAGACAGAAGGTAGTGGCTTCCACCAGCTCAGTGAGTTGTAGCATGGTGCTTGGAGAAGACAGAAGGGTAGTTAGTGGCTTCCATCAGCTCAGTGAGTTGCAGCATGCTGCTTGGAGAAGACAGAAGGTTAGTGGCTTCCATTAGCTCAGTGAGTTGCATTATGGTGCTTGGAGAAGACAGAAGGGTAATGGCTTCCATCAGCTCAGTGAGTTGTCGCATGGTGCTTTGAGAAGACAGAAGGGTAGTGGCTTCCATTATCTCAGTGAGTTTCATTATGGTGCTTGGAGAAGACAGAAGGGTAGTTAGTGGCTTCCATCAGCTCAGTGAGTTGTAGCATGGTGCTTGGAGAAGATCATGAAGTCACAACAGTGTTGTACTTACATAATAATACAGTACCACTCAAATGTAGCTTGTTTAGGTTAGGAGAGATAATAGTCTCAACAATGTTGGAACCATTGACTCTCTGCTCAAGGGGCAATATCTACCCTATACCTCCTGTGCCATAAAGGTCCCGACCTCCTAGGAGACCCCTTAGTAAACTTCCATAGAAGCAGGCTACAGTAGAGACAGACATAGATTTCTGTCTACCCCTTCCCCTTTACAGACTCTTAAGTGTAACTACTGCTCAACCCTTGAAGTGAATCTATCTCTCTCAGCCGTCTCAGTGGTCAGACCATAGCCTGACCAAGGCGGTAGGTGATGAGTGTGTGGAAATCTGGGTAATCCGTCAGAAAGGAACATTGACGCCTGTCTTGTTCTATTGAGTTGAAGTCGATGTCGTTTAACAGTGCTCTTTCGATCCACTTAAATGAGAACAGATTTTTCTCAAACGACTCAAAGAAAGAGAACAAGGACATTTCTCTCTCTCTCTTTCTCTCTCTCTCTCTCTCTCTCTCTCTCTCGTTCCTCTGTTATGACTGAGACAGACCCACTAAGGGGATGATCTGCGTTGGTGGATGTTAGCAGTTTGGAATAATGACAGTTAGCACTGTAGACCAACATCATATACAGTGACCTGTTACTGTATATTAACCTGTTACTGTTTATTAACCTGTTACAGTATGTTAACCTGTTACTGTATATTAACCTGTTACTGTTTATTAACCTGTTACAGTATGTTAACCTGTTACTGTATATTAACCTGTTACTGTATATTAACCTTACTGTATATTAACCTGTTACCTGCTACTGTATGTTAACCTGTTACTGTATATTAACCTGTTACTGTTTATTAACCTGTTACAGTATGTTAACCTGTTACTGTATATTAACCTGTTACTGTATATTAACCTGCTACTGTACGTTAACCTGTTACTGTATGTTTACTTATGCCAAAACAAAGTCAGTCAGCAAACGTATGGCAATCTGTATGGAGAGTAGGCCAAAAGAGAGGGAAGGAGAAGGAAAGAGTGAGAGAGGAGAAGTTGGGGAGGGGACAGAGGAGTAGAGTAAAAGGGGATCTGTGGTGAAAGGGTAGTTCTTGGTTGGTGCAAGTCCCATACCTGTGCTTGAGACCTGTTTTGGACTATTTCTTCACTTTACTTCTCCCTTTCACAATTGGCGATGACAGTTATCTGTAGCTAGACAGTGGATCATAGAAGAGTGAGGAACACAGCTGGAGAAGTCCAATCAGTGGGACCTGCTGAGGGGTGACGGCTCATTACAATGTCTGGAACGGAGCAAATGGAATGGGATCAAATCAAATGTATTTATATAGCCCTTCTTACATCAACTGATATCTCAAAGTGCTGTACAGAAACCCAGCCTAAAACCCCAAACATTAAGCAATGCAGGTGTAGAAGCACGGTGGCTAGGAAAAACTCCCTAGAAGGGCCAGAACCTAGGAAGAAACCTAGAGAGGAACCAGGCTATGAGGGGTGGACAGTCCTCTTCTGTTTGTGCCCGGTGGAGATAATAACAGAACATGGCCAAGATATTCAAACGTTCATAGATGACCAGCAAGGTCAAATAATAATAATCACAGTGGTTGTCGAGGATGCAACAGGTCAGCACCTCAGGAGTAAATGTCAATTGGCTTTTCATAGCTGATCATTGAGAGTATCTCTACCGCTCCTGCTGTCTCTAGAGAGTTGAAAACAGCAGGTCTGGGACAGGTAGCACGTCCGGTGAACAGGTCAGGGTTCCATAGCCGCAGGCAGAACAGTTGAAACTGGAGCAGCAGCACGGCTAGGTGGACTGGGGACAGCAAGGAGTCATCAGGCCAGGTAGTCCTGAGGCATGGTCCTTGGGCTCAGGTCCTCCTATCAAACACACATGGAAACCATGATGTATTCGATACCATTTCACCAATTCCGTGCCTGCGTTTATGAACGTGTGAGTGTGTGTGCACATTAATGTGTATGTGTGTGTGTGTGTGTGTGCGACATGTGGTCCTCAGGTCCTCTCTCCCCTTTTTCCCCAAACTCGTCTACTCTCCTGTTTTGTCCGTTCCTCCCAGAAGAGTATTTCTGCTTTTGGCACAGTAAATGTATCTCTTCCAATAGAAGGAGCCTGGTGCAGTCTACCATTCACCCCCTATAATGGCGGAGCTGTTAGATTCCTCTGCCTGATAGTCAGCCTGCGTCCAGACGTCACTCCTCAGAAAAGCTGCTGTTCTGGTTATGGACAGCCTCTTAGTCAGCACATTGTATTCACACACTCACACATTCACAGCTCACCGCATGCCGTTAAGACAATCACACACACACACACACACACACACACACACACACACACACACACACACACACACACACACACACACACACACACACACACACACACACACACACACACACACACACACACACACACACACACACACACACACACACACACACACAGGGGCCTTTAGAGGCTATAATAGTCCTACAGGAATGAGGCAGGACCTACACTCTTAGAAAAAAGAGTTCCAAGAGGGTTCTTCAGCTGTACCCATAGGAGAACCCTTTTTGGATCCAGGTGGGATCCACGTAGAGCCCTCTGTGGAAAAGGGTTCTACATGGAACAGAAATTGGTTCTTCAAAAGGGTTCTCCAATGGGGACAGCTGAAGAACCTTTTTAGGTTCTAGATAGCACCTTTTTTTAAGAGTGTAGGTGAATGCCTGAGAATGAATTAGTAAGCAAGGGGCTGTTAGATTGGTTACCTTGGGTACATTGGGGTACCAACGCTCCAGAGTGGGCTGTATTGAGGTAGCACTTCTAACAGTGTGTTTGCTGTTCAGAGAACCCCAGTCTAACTGTAGGGTAGATAAAGACACTTACTGACATGCCACACGACACAATGCCACCTACCCGACTGGCTTCATCTAGAGCTGTGGAAGGGCTGTGATCACCAACATTACCCTCTTCTGTCGATGTGTGAGTGTTTTGTGTGTGCGTGATTGTGAGTGTGTGTGTGTGTGTGTGTGTGTGTGTGTGTGTGTGTGTGTGTGTGTGTGTGTGTGTGTGTGTGTGTGTGTGTGTGTGTGTGTGTGTGTGTTTGTGTATATATGTTTGTCCAGACAGGGTAAAACACCAGTTAGGAGTACCCTCTTTCCCAAATGGAGTCCAGACTGCTGCTCTCTCTTCTCTCTCTCACACTCTCTCACTCTCTCTCATTCTCCACACGAATAAACCTAAATTACACCCCGTAAGTTATTTTCTCTCTTCCCGTCTGTTGTTTCCTATCTTCTTTTTTTCTCCCTCTATTTTTCTTTTTCACTTGTACGTAGGAGAGAGAGAGAAAAGGGATAGGAAGTATCTAGCAGGGTTAGTGGTGCAGAGGTAAGCCACAGGCATATGTAAGTGCAGTCCCAAATCGCTGTCTCACAGAGCATCACTTGAATGGGTTACTAATGGCCCGGTCCTGTGTCACATGGCTCTGATTCTAATGTGTAAATTGTGTGGCCATGCCTTTACTGTGGATGAGAGGGTGGAATAATTATTACATGCTGAGAATACCTCACCCGCAGCCACCTCCCAGACAACACACACACACACTTGTGTGTGTGCACTGACCACACGCGTGTGCGTGGGTGCGGGTGTGTGTGTGCGTGTGTGTGCGGGTGTGTGCGTGCGTGTGTTTGGTTTGTGTGTGTGCGCGTGTGTGTGTGCGCGTGTGTGTGTGCGCGCGTGTGTGTGTGTGTATGTGTGTGTGCATGCATATGTGTGTGTGTTGTCTGGGAGGTGGCCGCGGGTGAGGTATTCTCAGCATGTAATAATTAACTACACACGACAACACACATACAGTACTATTTAATATAAGACTAATGAACATACACTATTGAATATAACACTAATGAACATACACTATTTAATATAACACTAATGAACATACACTATTTAATAGTATACAGTGCCTACAGAAAGTATTCACACCCCTTGACTTCTCCCACATTTTGTTGTTACAGCCTGAATTTAAACAAATTATATTGATATTTTGTCACTGGCCTACACACAATATCCCATAATGTCAAAGTGAAATGATGTTTTTAGAATTTTATGCAAAATAATAAACAAATGAAAAGCTGAAATGTCTTGAGTCAATAAGAATTCAACCCCTTTGTTATGGCAAGGCTAAATATGTTCAGTGGTAAAGTCATGTGACGTCCATGCAATTATAGTGTTTAACATGATTTTTGAATTATCTAATCTCTCTGCCCCACATATACAATTATCTGTAAGGTCCCTCAGTCGAGCAGTACATGTCAAACACAGATTCACCCACAAAGATCAGGGAGGTTTTTCCAATACCTCGCAAAGAAGTGTACCTATTGGTAGATGGGTAAAAAAAGAGGACATTGAATATCCCTTTGAACATGGTGAAGTTATTAATTACACTTTAGATGGTTTATCAATACACCCAGTCATTAGAAAGACACAGGTGTCCTTCCTAACTCAGTTGCCAAAGAGGAAGGAAACAACTCAGGGATTTTACCATGAGGCCAGTGGTGACTTTAAAACAGTTATAGAGTTTAATGGCTGCGATAAGAGAACTGACGATTGATCAACGACATTGTAATTACTCCACAATACTAAGCTAAGTTATAGTGAAAAGAAGGAAGCCTGCACAGGATACAAATATATTCCAAAACTCCTTGCCTCCTGTTGGCAATAAGACACTAAAGTAAAACTGCAAAACATGTGTCAAACAAGTTAACTTTATGTCCCAAATACAAAAGCCTTTATGTTTGGGGCAAATCCAACACAACACTTCACCGAGTACCACTCTTCATATTTTCAAGCATGTTGGTGGCTGCATCATGTTATGGGATTTATTGTCATTGGCAAGGACTAGGGAGTTTTTTTAGGATGAAAAGAAAGGGAATAGAGCTAAGCACAGGCAAAATCCTAGTGGAAATCTGGTTCAGTCTGCTTTCCAACAGACACTGGGAGATGAATTCACCTTTCAGCAGGACAAAAACCTAAAACACAAGGCCAGGACAATAACCTAAAAGGCAAGGCCAGGACAAAAACCTAAAACACAAGGCCAGGACAATAACCTAAAACGCAAGGCCAGGACAATAACCTAAAACGCAAGGCCAGGACAATAACCTAAAACGCAAGGCCAGGACAATAACCTAAAACACAAGGCCAGGACAATAACCTAAAACACAAGGCCAGGACAATAACCTAAAACACAAGGCCAGGACAATAACCTAAAAGGCAAGGCCAGGACAATAACCTAAAACACAAGGCCAGGACAATAACCTAAAAGACAAGGCCAGGACAATAACCTAAAACGCAAGGCCAGGACAATAACCTAAAAAACACAAGGCCAGGACAATAACCTAAAAGGCAAGGCCAGGACAAAACCACAAGGCCAGGACAATAACCTAAAGGCAAGGCCAAGGCCAGGACAATAACCTAAAACACAAGGCCAGGACAATAACCTAAAAGGCAAGGCCAGGACAATAACCTAAAACACAAGGCCAGGACAATAACCTAAAACACAAGGCCAGGACAATAACCTAAAACACAAGGCCAGGACAATAACCTAAAACACAAGGCCAGGACAATAACCTAAAACACAAGGCCAGGACAATAACCTAAAACACAAGGCCAGGACAATAACCTAAAACACAAGGCCAGGACAATAACCTAAAACACAAGGCCAGGACATTAACCTAAAACACAAGGACAATAACCTAAAACACAAGGCCAGGACAATAACCTAAAACACAAGGCCAGGACAATAACCTAAAACACAAGGCCAGGACAATAACCTAAAACACAAGGCCAGGACAATAACCTAAAACACAAGGCCAGGACAATAACCTAAAACACAAGGCCAGGACAATAACCTAAAACACAAGGCCAGGACAATAACCTAAAACACAAGGCCAGGACAATAACCTAAAACACAAGGCCAGGACAATAACCTAAAACACAAGGCCAGGACAATAACCTAAAACACAAGGCCAGGACAATAACCTAAAACACAAGGCCAGGACAATAACCTAAAACACAAGGCCAGGACAATAACCTAAAACACAAGGCCAGGACAATAACCTAAAACACAAGGCCAGGACATTAACCTAAAACACAAGGCCAGGACAATAACCTAAAACACAAGGCCAGGACAATAACCTAAAACACAAGGCCAGGACAATAACCTAAAACACAAGGCCAGGACAATAACCTAAAACACAAGGCCAGGACAATAACCTAAAACACAAGGCCAGGACAATAACCTAAAACACAAGGCCAGGACAATAACCTAAAACACAAGGCCAGGACAATAACCTAAAACACAAGGGCAAATATACACTGGAGTTGCGTTGAATGTTCCTGAATGTCCTAGTTACAGTTTTTACTTAAATTGGATTGAAAATGGCTGTCTAGCAATGATTAATAACAAACTTGACAGAGCTTAAAGCATTTTTTAAATAATAATGTGATAATATTGTAAAATCCAGATGTGAAAAGCTCTTAGAGACTTACACAGAAAAACTCACAGCTGTAATCCAAAGGTGATTCTAATTGACAGAATGGCAGAGGCAATCGAGAATAGCGGTCATTTTACGGGCTCCTGACCAATTATTTTATTTTGTGTATTTTGTTTTTGAGCTGATCTTTAACATGTTTGCCGAATCTGACAATAACTTTATACTTCTGATTCCTGCTTAGAAGTTCAATACTGAAGTGGTCCGTCGAAGCAGATGCTAAGCTACACGACTGTTTCGCTAGCACAGACTGAAATATGTTCCATGATTCATCCGATGGCATTGAGGAGTTTTCCACGTCAGCCTCCGGCTTCATTAATTAGTGCATCGCCGACGTCGTCCCCACAGTGACCGTATGTACATATCCCTCCCTACCAGAAGCCATGGATTACAGGCAACATCCACACTGAGCTAAAGGCTAGAGCTGCCTCTTTCAAGGAGCGGGACATCAATCTGGATGCTTACTGAATAAGAAATCCCGCTACAGCCCTCAGATGAAAAATCAAACTGTCACGACTTCTACCGAAGTCGTTGCCTCTCCTTGTTCGGGCGGTGCTCGGCGTTCGACGTCACCGGTCTTCTAGCCATCATTGATCCATTTTTCATTTTCCATTGGTTTTGTCTTGTCTTCCCACACACCTGTTTTCAATCCCATTCATTACCTGTTGTGTATTTAACCCCCTGTTTCCCCTCATGTCTTTGTCAGAGATTGTTTATTGTCAGTGTAGTGTTTTTGTTGTATAGGTGCGCGACGGGTCTTCGTACCCATATTTGTTTATGTTCCTTTTTTCTATTTAGTGTTATGGAGCATGTTACGAGGACATTATTAAAAGACTCCATTTTACACTCCGTTTGACTCTCCTGCGCCTGACTTCCCTGCCACCTATACACATATGTCTGACAGAATCTCTGACCAACAATATGAAGTCAGCAGGAGAGGACACTATACTCATGGAGCTGGAGGAACGCGTTCAGGAACAAGCAAGGGAGCTTGACTGTTTAAGCTCCGTCATGGATCGCATTGTCCAGAATATGGATCGCTGGAAGAGACAGGGAGTTTCTCCAGCGCCACCACCACCACAACCGGAATCTCCCTTGAACGTTTTTTCCTCTCCGGAACCGAAGATCCATTTATCCCTACCCACGGGATACAACGGAGATACTGCCGGCTGCCAGGGTTTCCTCCTTAAGCTGAACTTATATCTAGCCACGGCCTCCCCAGTACCATCTGATCTTGAGAAGAGTTACTCCCTCGTCTCATGCCTCACCGGGAAAGCCCTGGAATGGGCCAGCGCTGTGTGTCGAGGGGAGGATGCGGCATTGGACCATTTTGAGGAGTTCACCCGCCGATTCCGGATAGTATTCGATCATCCACCTGAAGGCAAAGCAGCGAGTGAGCTCCTCTTTCATCTGAGGCAGGAGAGGAGGAGTGCACAGGAGTTTGCTTTGGAATTTAGGACCTTGGCTGCCGGCGCTGGATGGAGCGACAGGGCCCTGATCGACCATTACCGTTGTAGTCTACGCGAGGACGTCCGTCGGGAGCTGGCCTGTAGAGACACCACCCTCACCTTCGACCAGCTGGTGGACATGTCCATCAAGCTGGACAACATGCTGGCTACTCGTGGACGTCTAGATCGGGGTCTGGTTGTTCCATCCTCCCGCACCCTCTCTCCCTAACCTATGGAACTGTGAGGGATGGTGCGCAGGGAGACCGGAGGGGGTTTCCGCTCGAACACCATTCATGGTCGCAGAGGGCACACGGCTGGTTGGTGCCGGGTTGGTTCCTCTGGGAATAGAGAAGGCAGGCAGGGCATTCTGGCTTCACCCCAGATGAGTAGGCACCATTCTCATCCAGAGTCTCGGTCTCTTTTTCTGATTTTTCCCTGCATTCCCAGTATAAGGCGCGAGTAGATTCAGGTGCGGCTGGGAATTTCATTAATAAAAGTCTAGCTTATAGTTTAGGGATCCCTATTGTTCCTGTGGATATGCCTTTCCCTATTCATGCCTTAGATAGTCGACCATTAGGGTCAGGGTTTATCATGGAGGTAACCGCACCTTTGTGTATGATAACGCAGGGGGGTCACAAGGAGAAGATTAGTCTTTTCCTTATTGATTCTCCTGCGTATTCTGTGGTGCTAGGCCTACACTGGTTAGCTTGCCATAACCCCACTGTTTCTTGGCCACAGAAGGCTCTCACGGGGTGGTCGTGAGAATGCTCAGGTAGGTGTTTAGGGGTTTCTGTTGGTGCTACTACGGTGGAAAGTCCAGACTAGGTCTCCACCATGGGCATTCCCCCCGAATATGCTGATTTGGCTCTCGCCTTCTGTAAAAAGAAGGCGACTCAATTACCACCCCATCGACGGGGGGATTGTACGATAGATCTCCTGGTAGACGCTGCATATCCCAAGAGTCACGTGTATCCCCTGTCGCAAGCGGAGACGGAGGCTATGGAGACATATGTCTCTGAATCCCTGCATCAGGGGTTCATTCAGCCATCCATTTCACCCGTCTCTTCGAGTTTCTTTTTTGTGAAAAAAAAGGATGGCGGTTTACGAGGTCTTAATAAAATCACAGTGAAATATAGTTACCCGCTACCTCTGATCAATACGGTTATTGAGTTTATGCACGGGGCACGTTTTTTCACAAAATTGGATCTCAGGAGTGCGTACAATCTTGTGCATATTCGGAAGGGTGATGAGTGGAAGACGGCATTTAGCACCACCTCAGGTCATTATGAGTACCTTGTCATGCCATATGGGTTGATGAATGCTCCATGAGTTTTCCAATCATTTGTAGATGAGATCTTCAGGGACCTGCACGGGCAGGGTGTAGTGGTGTATATTGATGATATTCTGATATACTCTGCTACACGCGCCGAGCATGTTTCCCTGGTGCGCAGGGTGCTTGGTCCATTTTGGATTCGAGATGTCGGGCGAGGGGCCTTCAGTACCTCGTGGACTGGGAGGGTTACGGGCCAGAGGAGAGATGCTGGGTTCCGGTGGAGGACGTGTTAGATCCTTCCATGTTATCAGAATTCCACCGTCTCCATCCGGATCGCCCTGCACCTCGCCCTCTGGGTTGTCCCCGAGGCCGGTGTCGACGCGCGGCTGGAGCCGCGCGTCAGGGGGGTACTGTCACGACTTCTCCAAAGTCGTTGCCTCTCCTTGTTCGGGCAGTGCTCGGCGTTTGACGCCCGTCAGATAGAGGCAGGGCTTGCAAACTCTCTAGATTACAAAGGGAAACCCAGCCATGAGCTGTCCATTGACGCGAGCCTATCATATGAGCTAAATTAATACTTTCTATGCTCGCTTCGAGGCTAGCAATACTGAACCATGCATGAGATCACCAGCTGTTCTGGAAGACTGTGTGATCACGCTCTCCGTAGCCAATGTGAGTAAGACCTTTAAACAGGTTAATATTTACAAGGCTGCAGGGCCAGATGGATTACCTGGAGGCGTACTCAGAGCATGCACTGACCAGCTGGCAAGTGTCCTCACTGACATTTTCAACCTCTCCCTGTTTCAAGCAGACCATCATAGTCCCTGTGCTCAAGAACGCCAAGGTAACCTGTCTAAATGGCTATGGCCCTATAGGACACGTCTGTAGCCATGAAATGCTTTGAAAGGCTGGTCATGGCTCACATCAACACCATCATCCCAGATACACTGGACCCTCTCCAACTCGCATACCGCCCCAACAGATACACAGATGACGCAATCTCTTTTGAACTTCAAACTTCCCTTTCCCATCTGGACAAAAGGAACACCAAAGTGAGAATTTTGTTTATTGACTATAGCTCAGCGTTCAACAGCATAATGCCCTCCAAACTCATCACTAAGCCAAGAACCCTGGGATTAAACACCTCCCTCTGCAACTGGATCCTGGACTTCCTGATGACCTGCTCCCAGGTGGGTAGGGTAGGCAACAACACATCCGACATGCTGACCCCCAACACGGGGGCCCCTCAGGGGTGAGTGTTAAGTCCCCTCCTGTACTCCCTGTTCACAAACGGTTGCGTGGCCATGCAGAACTCCAACACAATCATTACATTTGACAATGACGTCGTCAGCAAGACAAAGGAGCTGATCATAGACAACAGGAAATGGAGGGCTGAGCACGTACCCACCCACATTGACAGGGCTGTAGTAGAGCAGATCTACAGCTTCAAGTTCCTCGGTGTCCACATCGTTAAGGAATTATCATGGTCCACACATACCAACACAGTCTTGAAGAGGGAACGACATTATCACTCTGAATTGTCATACTCCAGCCACCCAAATCACAGACTGTTCCGCAAGGCAAGCGGTACCGGAGCATAAGACTGCTGGACAATTAATCAAATGGCCAGCCGGACTATTTACATTGACATCCCGCCAACTCTCCTTTGTTTTTACACTGCTGCTACTTGCTCTTTATTATCTATGCATAGTCATTTTACCCCTACCTACAGTAAACATTACCTCGACTAACATGTACTCCCACACATTGCCTCAGTACCGGTACCCCCTGCATATAGAACACACACAAACATCCCAGTGTGAATGTAAACAAATGGATACAGTGAGAGGAAACACCTAATAAAGACTTCCCGTTTTATTGATGAGCTTTTACAGGGACCTCTGATTCTCAGGATCTGTGTGTGTGTTTGTGTGTGTGTGTGCGTGTGTTTGTATGTTTGAGAATGCATGCTTTGGGCCTTTGAGATGAGCTGAGATGAGCCATGCCAGGCATACAGTACGGGAATGTGTCTTTTACTCAACACAAACACTAATTTATTCTCTATTCTCTCACGGGAGAGGCAGCAGATTTCTCTGAGCAGAGGAAGCTTCAGGTTACCTCCTCTAAATAATATATGTTCCTCACTGCTCAGAGTAGGACCAAATCACACACACACACGCACAAGCACACACACACACACACACACACACACACACACACACACACACACACACACACACACACACACACACACACACACAGGTGGTGCGAAACCTCTCTCACACACACACGCATACACACAAACAGACACACAAAGAGACGCACACACACACATGCACTGTTCAGGGAGCAGACTTGGCCCAAATCTCAAAATATTCACTGGCTTGAGTGAATATGGAAATTCTTTGGGATTAGAAGTGAACACAGAGAGATAGATTCTTTAGGGTCAGAAGTGAACACAGAGAGATTCTTCAGGGTTAGAAGTGAACACAGAGAGAGAGATTCTTCAGGGTTAGAAGTGAACACAGAGAGATAGATTCTTCAGGGTTAGAAGTGAACACAGAGATAGATTCTTCAAGGTTAGAAGTGAACACAGAGATAGATTCTTCAGGGTTAGAAGTGAACACAGAGATAGATTATTCAGGGTTAGAAGTGAACACAGAGATAGATTCTTCAGGGTTAGAAGTGAACACAGAGATAGATTATTCAGGGTTAGAAGTGAACACAGAGAGATAGATTCTTCAGGTTTAGAAGTGAACACAAAGATAGATTCTTCAGGGATTAAAAGAGAGATGTTTTTCTGTCTGTACAGTGGAGGTTATTTTCTCTCCACATTAGATACTCACCTTCCTTACCAGGGGTTAAGTGCTCTCTCTCTCTCTCTCTCTCCTTCTCTCTCTCTCTCTCTCTCTCTCTCTCTCTCTGGACAGCAGAGAGAGGATGAGATGAAAGCGAAGATGGGGAAAGGGAGGAGTGAATGAAGTGATCAGGCATGAAGGGATGGGGGAGGAGAGGGATAATGTGAGAGGAGAGATTGAGACATTTAGAGAGTCCTGTCAACCTGCATTTCTCAGGGACTCAACCCTCTGACCCTAGCTTCCAATTAGTGCCCCCCCCCAACACACACACACATCCATCTCTCTCTCTTTCAAGTCAACCCCATACATCGCTCTCCAGTTCTCCCACCTCCTTCACATCCAGTTCCTCCCACACACAGCTCTCTCTAACTCCCTACCACACCAACTCTAGTCATGTCCCTTGTCACGGTGCTGAAGGGTAGACAGGTCTCTCTCTCTCTCTCTCTCTCTCTCTCTCTCTCTCTCTCTCTCTCTCTCTCTCTCTCTCTCTCTCTCTCTGCCCCAGTCAGGTCCCAGGTTGCTGGAGTAGCAACACTGCTGGATGCTGACACACTAATACCACTCTGAGAGACACTCAGAAACACTCTGATATCATCCTCATTCTGAGAGACACTCAGAAGCACTCTGGTACCATCCTCACTCTGAGAGACACTCAGAAACACTCTGATATCATCCTCACTCTGAGAGACACTCAGAAACACTCTGATATCATCCTCACTCTGAGAGACACTCAGAAACACTCTGATACCATCCTCACTCTGAGAGACACTCAGAAACACTCTGATACCATCCTCACTCTGAGAGACACTCAGAAACACTCTGATACACTCAGAAACAATCCTCACTCTGAGACATACAGCAACAACATGCACTGACGCATCAGATAGCAGCTTTGTACTTTCTAAATGTACAGTATTCCTGATCTGGAAATGTTCACCTGATTCTACCTATCCATTTTTCACATAGTTGACACATGCATGTGTTTCTATTCATTGAAATGGATGTATTGAAACAAATTGTTACTAGTCGTTTATTTAAAGGGACCATGTGCAATTAAAAACATACATTTCGGGTAGTGAAATAGGATGTTTGCACCAGAGTTAGCTCAACACAGATCATTTTTATTTGAAGTCCTAGCTAAATATAGCTAAATACATAAACATAGTTATACACATACACATCCCTCCTACAGTAGTATAGTAGGATATAACAGATTAAGACAATTACAGGAAACAACAAATAAATAGATTAAATACAGGACACATCATAAAACACATTGAGAGTTGAGTACATTAAGAATCAGTCAATGTGTGCAGGATTGATGCGCCTTGATCCATATTTTGACCTCCATGGAGAAGGATTTAAAGTCGCTAGTGCTTCTTAAGGTGGAAGGGAGGGAATTCCATTTCCTGTTGCCTGAGGTGGAGAATAACCAGCTAGCACATTTGGTCCCTAGGAAGATGTGGGAACATACGCTTTTGGTTTCCCATTTGGTTCTGGGATCTAAGCCATTCATTTCCTGGCTAGTAAAACTGAACGTTTTTTATGTTCTGAGAATGGAAGTGAAAATTCTGCCTGTTCTGGGAACATTTATTTTTAGGTTGCAGGGAGGTGCTGAGAACATTTTACTCTGGTTCCTTGAAAGTCCCCATGGAGGTTTATTAAAACCTACACAGAAAATTTCACTGATGGCTTATTTTGAGTAAACTTTTTTTTAAACTCCAACGACAGATAAGATGGAGCTAGCATGCCATGTTTTTTATATATACAAAGCTGTTAATTTCAATCTATTCAAACAGACCCCATTTCAAAGGAACTAAGCACTCATTAAGATCAGGTGTGGCCAATTAGTGAGGCCAACACACCTGAACACACTTAACAAGATAGAGCATAGAGAGAGTTTTGTTGATGCTGAGAACGGAATGTATATGTTTTTAAATAACATTCTTAGGACGTTCTTTGAACATTCCTAAAGTTTTCTTGCGGTTTTCTTAACATTCTCAGTGCAATTTCAGAACATGACTTTAGGAAACCTGTAGAGAACGTTATGCTGAAGTACTGAAATTCACACAGTAGAACGTTGTTTCTCAAACGTTCTCTGAACTATTTGAGAATTAAATGGAACCACGTTTGACCTTGAAAACGTTCTCTTAACCTCTTGAAACGAGGGGGCACTATTTTTATTTTTGGAAAAAATAAAGTAAACCGCCTAATTTCTCAGGACCTGATGCTAGAATATGCATATAATTGACAGCTTAGGATAGAAAACACTCTAAAATTTCCAAAACTGTAAAAATATTGTCTGAGAGTATAACAGAACTGATATTGCAGAAGAAATCCTGAGAAAAATCCAATCAGGAAGTGACTCTTATTTTGAAACCCCTGTCGTTCTATGCATCCCTATTGCCCATTGAAAGGGATATCAATCATATTCCTTTTTCTGTGGCTTCCCGAAGGTGTCTACAGCCTTTAGACATAGTTTCAGGCCTTTATTTTGAAGAATGAGCCTAAATGACTACATTGCGTCAGTGGCCAGCTGAGGGCTCTGAGAGTGATAGCGTGAAACAAAGAGGACTAAACATAAAGGCCCATGTCTGGGCTACACTTCTCCCCCCTCCCTCCTCCCTCCCTCCCTCCCCTTCCTTCTTTTCCTCCCTCCCTCCCTCCTCCCTCCCTCCCCTTCCTTCTTTTCCTCTCTCCCTCCTCCCTCCCTCCCCTTCCTTCTCTTCCTCTCTCCCTCCCCCTCCCTCTCTCCCCATTCCTTCTCTTCCTCTCTCCCTCCCTCCCTCCCCTTCCTTCTTTTCCTCTCCCCCTCCTCCCTCCCTCCCCTTCCTTCTCTTCCTCTCTCCCTCCCTCCTCCCTCCCTCCCCTTCCTTCTTTTCCTCTCTCCCTCCTCTCTACCTCCCTCCCCCTTCCTTCTTTTTCTCTCTTCCTCCTCCCTCCCTCCCCATCCTTCTCTTCCTCTCTCCCTCCTCCCTCCCTCCCCTTCCTTCTTTTCCTCTCTCCCTCCCTCCCTCCCTCCCCCCTTCCTTCTCTTCCTCTCTCCCTCCTCCCTCCCTCCCCTTCCTTCTTTTCCTCCCTCCCTCCCTCCTCCCTCCCTCCCCTTCCTTTTCCTCTCTCCCTCCTCCCCCCTCCCCTTCCTTCTCTTCCTCTCTCCCTCCCCCTCCCTCCCTCCCCTTCCTTCTCTTCCTCTCTCCCTCCTCCCTCCCTCCCCATCCTTCTCTTCCTCTCTCCCTCCTCCCTCCCTCCCCTTCCTTCTTTTCCTCTCTCCCTCCTCCCTCCCTCTTTTCCTTCTTTTCCTCTCTCCCTCCTCCCTCCCTCCCTCCCCTCCCCTTCCTTCTCTTCCTCTCTCCCTCCTCCCTCCCCTTCCTTCTCTTCCTCTCTCCCTCCCTCCTCCCTCCCCTTACTTCTCTTCCTCTCTCCCTCCCTCCTCCCTCCTCCCTCCTCCCTCCCTCCCTCCCTCCCTCCCTCCCTCCCCTTCCTTCTTTTCCTCTCTCCCTCCTCCCTCCCTCCCTCCCTCCCTCCCTCCCTCCCTCCCTCCCTCTTTTCCTCCCTCCCTCCCTCCTCCCTCCCTCCCCTTCCTTCTTTTCCTCCCTCCCTCCCTCCTCCCTCCCTCCTCTTCCTTCTTTTCCTCTCTCCCTCCTCCCTCCCTCCCCTTCCTTCTCTTCCTCTCTCCCTCCCCCTCCTCCCTCCCTCCCCTTCCTTCTCTTCCTCTCTCCCTCCCTCCCTCCCCTTCCTTCTTTTCCTCTCTCCCCTCCTCCCTCCTCCCCTTCCTTCTCTTCCTCTCTCCCTCCCTCCTCCTCCCTCCCTCCCTCCCCTCTCCCTCCCCTTCCTTCTCTTCCTCTCTCCCTCCCTCCCTCCTCCCTCCCTCCCCTTCCTTCTCTTCTCTCTCCCTCCTCCCTCCCTCCCTCCCCTTCCTTCTCTTCCTCTCTCCTTCTCTCCAGTGTACTCGCTTTGCATTCCCCACCCTCCTCACCCCCTTTTTCTCTTTTGCCTTCTCTCTCCAGGTCCCTCGCTCTCTACTCCCCTCTCTCACACTTTGTTTTTTGAATGCTTTTTCCTCTCTCTACCCTCCCCTCTTTCGGTCCCTAACTCCCTGGCCTCCCTCTCTGTTTGAGACGTGTGCATGTGTGCTTTTCTTTTTGTGTGCATATTGCGTGCGTGCCTGTTTGTTTGCATATGTATGTGTGTGTGTGTGTGCGGGTGTGCGGGTGTGTGCGTGCGTGTGTGTGCGGGTGTGTGCGTGTGTGTGTTTGGTTTGTGTGTGCGCGTGCGTGTGTGTGTGTGTGTGTGTGTGTGTGTGTGTGTGTGTGTGTGTGTGTGTGTGTGTGTGTGTGTGTGTGTGTGTGTGTGTGTGTGTGTGTGTGTGTGAGTGCGTGCGTGCGTGCGTGCGTGCGTGTGTGTGGGGGTGTGTGGGTGGGTGAGTGCGTGTGTGCGCGTGTCGCTCCTCACATCGCTCAGTGCTTTGGGACCAACAGAGTGTCTGTTTTGAGGACAACAGCAGGGGTCTAATGGAAAGCCTTTGTTGACTTTAACGAATTACCAGCCGCCGCCAAAATAAATATAATCTGCTTTGTGGATTAGCAGCTACAGACCAGTCTACCTACAGACGGTATAGAACGCCAGCCAGCCATTCAGCCAGTCAGCCAGCCAGCCATTCAGGCACACTACGCCAGCCTCTCTCTCTCCAGTGACCCTCCTCTATAAAACACCCGGTGAAGATGTAAATTAAGACCTAGAGTATTAGTTATCAGTGATACGCAGTGACACCCTGTATAATGTTGGGTCGGACTTCAAAGCCGGTGGTTTTGTGTTGCGTCCTATAGGACGAACCCTGTTAGAGACATGGCAGGCTGCTAACGGGCACACATCCCGTCTCAGCTCAAATAGAGCGAGAGAGATGAAGGGAAGGAGGGCCAAGGGAGTTGAGTTTTTAGTTTTTAGAATACTTTATTTCTCTGCTGCTGTTTATTCGAGTAAAAATGGAAGATGTGGTGTTTCCTAGTGCTTCAGTACATCCATCCCAACACATGAAAGACATTAGGCTAGCTGTGGGAAATAGATATGGATGTCTGTGTAGACCTGTGTTTGGGGTAGCCCTGGATCAACCTGCCATGTACTTCAGATAGACACCTGGGAACAAGAATGTGCTGGACCAGACTACACGTTTAGAAATACTCAGTGTAAGGACTTCTAGCATTTCTCAACACTTCTCGGTTGATATTTACAGTATTATAAGGTTTGTGTCTCTTCACATTGTAATTGTAGATGTGTAGTCCTGATCCATTCTACTCTCAACTCCATTAAAACTCCCCTTACTTTAAAAAAAAACATCAATTCACATGTGGAAAATCACATGCACATGAAATTTAATACGATCACGTTTTCACATGTAGTTTCATGAAAACACATGTTACTTTACATTTTGTCACGTTATTACGTTAACTTCATATTAGATCATGTGATCACATGAAAACATGTATTTGGAATGCTTCACATGTCATGTGAAATTAATGTAGTATTTCCATAAGGGTCAACTCTTGATAACTGCAAACTCACTGTTTATTTGCAGTACAGTTCACATTCTCAGTTACCTCCATGCTCTGCTTAAGTACATTCATTCACAACAGTCCCAAGCCAATACAAGTACTGCAATAGATCAGGAGTGAAGTGTATTAGCTGAAGGCATCATTCCAAACTCCCTGACCTCCTATGATATCAAAGGGGTTTACCCTTTCCCCTGTCCCAGGAAGGCTGCTACTACTGTCTGTCTGTCTGTCTGTCTGTCTGTCTGTCTGTCTGTCTGTCTGTCTGTCTGTCTGTCTGTCTGTCTGTCTGTCTGGCAGGGTTTTTAAACCCTTTCCCCTGTCCCAGGAAGGCTGCTACTACTGTCTGTCTGTCTGTCTGTCTGTCTGTCTGTCTGTCTGTCTGTCTGTCTGTCTGGCTGGCAGGGTTTTTAAACCCTTTCCCCTGTCCCAGGAAGGCTGCTACTACTGTCTGTCTGTCTGTCTGTCTGTCTGTCTGTCTGTCTGTCTGTCTGTCTGTCTGTCTGTCTGTCTGTCTGTCTGTCTGTCTGGCAGGGTTTTTAAACCCTTTCCCCTGTCCCAGGAAGGCTGCTACTACTGTCTGTCTGTATGTCTGTCTGGCTGGCAGGGTCTTTAAACCCTATCCCCTGTCCCAGGAAGGCTGCTGCTACTACTGTCTGCCTGTATGTCTGTCTGTCTGGCTGGCTGGCAGGGTTTTTAAACCCTTTCCCCTGTCCCAGGAAGGCTGCTACTACTGTCTGTCTGTATGTCTGGCTGGCTGGCTGGGAGGGTTTTTAAACCCTATCCCCTGTCCCAGGAAGGCTGCTACTACTGTCTGTCTGTATGTCTGTCTGTCTGGCTGGCTGGCAGGGTTTTTAAACCCTATCCCCTGTCCCAGAAAGGCTGCTACTACTGTCTGTCTGTATGTCTGGCTGGCTGGCAGGGTTTTTAAACCCTATCCCCTGTCCCAGGAAGGCTGCTGCTACTGTCTGTCTGTATGTCTGGCTGGCTGGCTGGCTGGCTGGCTGGCAGGGTTTTTAAACCCTATCCCCTGTCCCAGGAAAGCTGCTGCTACTGTCTGTCTGTCTGTCTGTCTGTCTGTCTGTCTGTCTGTCTGTCTGTCCACAGCAGATACCTGACTCCCAACAAGGCCTTATTACGTCAGCAGATAAACTAATGGGTCAGAGGGACAGGTCAGACCATGGGCCAGGTCAGAGGGACAGGTCAGACCATTGGCCAGTTCAGAGGAACAGGTCAGACCATGGGCTAGTTCAGAGGAACAGGTCAGACCATGGGCCAGGTCATAGGGACAGGTCAGACCATAGGCCAGGCTGGCTTCACTACATTGCGTGTGTTCTGATCCTAATCTGCTCTAAGTGATCCTGTCTGTTTCTAGCCTCACCTGGAACCCCCACTGTTCTCTTAGCATCGACTAATATATCCTACACTGGGTACACTCACGCCACGCCCTACCATAGATACACACACACACACACACACACACACACACACACACACACACACACACACACACACACACACACACACACACACACACACACACACACACACACACACACACACACACACACACACACACACACACACACACGTGGGCTCCCGAGTGGCACAGCAGTCTAAGGCACTGCATCTCAGTGCTAGAGGCATCACTACAGACCCTGGTTCGATTCCAGGCTGTATCACATCCAGCCGTGATTAGGAGTCGCATTTGGTGGCGCACAATTGGCCCAGCATTGTTAGGGTTTGGCCGGGGTAGGCCGTCATTGTAAATAAGAATTTGTGATTTGCTTAGTTAAATAAAGGTTACATTAGAAATTAATTTAAAAAACAACCAACTGAGCCTAGTTCTAAACACACTCAGGTGCACACACACACACACACACACACACATGGGGCATAAATTCGTACACAGACACACCCCGTTAACCCCATTCTCACGCCAGCTCCGTACATTTGCTAAGACTGCATGCATGCTCAACTCTTTAGGAAGTATACTAGTCTCACAGACACACGCCTGCTCAGACTGCTATCAGATGTTTCCTCCTGCTAATTCTCCCTGACGTGCGTCAGTCTGGATAAAGCCTGTCTATGGACACTAGAACAGCTTTGTCATGAAGGCTTTTTGGCTTTTCAGACTGTTTGCTTTTATTTTTGCTGAGTTGAATCTTGTTCTTACGTTTGCTACATTTCAATTGCTCTTTATTTTATACCATTCATCTAGTTTCTTTTATTTTTTTTAATTTATGTGATTTTAAAAAAGTAGTTACATTACATTATTGGTTAGGATTGTAAAAGCTCTCACCGTTGTCTTAAACCACATTCATTTTAATGGATGGCGAGCCAACCTATAGTGTCTGCTGTTGCTAAAGCACGGTTTCTTTTTAACCCACCGACTTAAATAGCTTTGACAGGGGAACCTACTCATGTTTAACAGCCACACACACGCACACACATTCAGAGGCATGGCAACCGCGGCAAAACGATCCATCAAAGTTAGGGGGAAGAGTGGGAAAAGTCAGGAGTGTTGCGAGAGTACTGAGATCTGAAAGTCAGAGAACAATGAGTCTCCCCTGACAAACTGTTAAAAAAGCCTTAAGACTACAGTTTAGATGTGTAATGTCAGCCTGAATACAAATGAAGGCCCTGTCACTCCCCATTTGGCTGAGATGCTTTTGATGTTTTCTTCAGAGAGAGAGAGATGGAGAAAGAGAGAGATGGCAAGAGAGAGAGAGATGGAGAGAGAGAGGGAAAGGGGGAGAGAGAGGGAACGAATGGAGAGAAACAGGTAGCGCCACGTACAACGTTCAGCCACTTCCCCCTCTCTCTCTCTCTCTCTCTCTCTCTCTCTCTGTCTCTCTCTCTCTCTCTCTCTCTCTCTCTCTCTCTCTGTCTCTGTCTCTCTCTCTCTCTCTCTCTCTGTCTCTCTCTCTCTCTCTCTCTCTCTCTGTCTCTCTCTCTCTCTCTCTCTCTCTCTCTCTCTCTCTCTCTCTCTCCCTCTCCCTCTCCCTCTCCCTCTCCCCCTCTCCCTCTCCCTCTCCCTCTCCCTCTCCCTCTCCTCTCTCTCTCTCCCCCTCTCTCTCTCTCTCTCTCTCTCTCTCTCTCTCTCTCTCTCTCTCTCTCTCTCTCTCTCTCTCTCAGCTCTCAGCTCTCAGCTCTCAGCTCTCCAGATCACAACACCAAGATAAATAATCGTGGAATAAGGAGGAGGGAAAGGAAGAGGAATACATTGACTTTTAAAAACAGGAACTGAGGATGAGAGTGTTGTATTCACTTTTTTAGCACTTTTCCAGACCAGTTGTATAAACTAGGACAGGTTTGTTCCAGAACAGTTGTATAAACTAGGACAGGTTTGTTCCAGAACAGTTGTATAAACTAGGACAGGTTTGTTCCAGAACAGTTGTATAAACTAGGACAGGTTTGTTCCAGAACAGTTGTATAAACTAGAACAGGTTTGTTCCAGAACAGTTGTATAAACTAGGACAGGTTTGTTCCAGAACAGTTGTATAAACTAGGACAGGTTTGTTCCAGACCAGTTGTATAAACTAGGACAGGTTTGTTCCAGAACAGTTGTATAAACTAGAACAGGTTTGTTCCAGAACAGTTGTATAAACTAGGACAGGTTTGTTCCAGACCAGTTGTATAAACTAGGACAGGTTTGTTCCAGAACAGTTGTATAAACTAGGACAGGTTTGTTCCAGAACAGTTGTATAAACTAGGACAGGTTTGTTCCAGAACAGTTGTATAAACTAGGACAGGTTTGTTCCAGAACAGTTGTATAAACTAGGACAGGTTTGTTCCAGACCAGTTGTATAAACTAGGACAGGTTTGTTCCAGAACAGTTATATAAACTAGGACAGGTTTGAATCAGGTGATATTGTAATGTTATGTGAAGTCGACCTAACCAGCAGTGTTTATAAAGATGACAGATTAATTAACTAGATTCTCTCGGAGCATGAGGTTCTGATACCAACAGGCTCAGAGTCAGTTTCTATTTCCAAGCCATCAGACTGCTGAACACTTGAACTGTACTGACCACCTGCTCTGATTCTCCAGACCTATGAACACATGTACTCTCTCATACACACATACACACATCCACACACACCGCATCACAACTGCTGCTACCAGGCCCTTATTATAAAGCTCTATTTAAACACTTGCCCCCCCCCTATACACATGTATATATTGGACTATAAATTGTGTCTTACTGTATTATACTTATGCTAAAATGTTTATTCTATTCTACTGAGCAATTTATGTGTTGTTCATATTCTTAGATTGTATTATTTCTTATTGTTGTTGAATTGTTCTAGAAGGTACCTGTAAGTAGCATTTCATTGGACGATGCATACCGTGCGTATCCCGTAATTAAGACTAATAAAACTTTGTGAATATTCGATGGGTCCAACACAGACATCTTATCTCTCCGGTCAGTACTCTACACTGGAGTGTGTGGGGGAAGTGTGTGTATGTGAGCTGAGTGTGAGACAGAGAGCAGAGTGCAACATTAAGTGGTGTGAACTTTGTCTCTTAGCTTGTGTCTGAAATGTCAACCTCTTTCCTCCCTTGCGCTCCGTTTGTTCATGTCTTAGCCTGACACACACACACACACACGCACACACACACACATTTTCTGGCATGTTTACTGGCAAAAAATGTAATGACAAAGGATGACACTATTTTCAGAGAGAGTGTGCACGTGCACGTGCGTATGTGTGTGACTGTTGATCGCTGGCTGTATCTTCCAGAGAGAGTGACCCCATCCAGCTTCCATTAGGATTAGACAGTTTATAGCAAATTACAGTGTTACACTGTGTGTGTGTGTGTGTGTGTGTGTGTGTGTGTGTGTGTGTGTGTGTGTGTGTGTGTGTGTGTGTGTGTGTGTGTGTGTGTGTGTGTGTGTGTGTGTGTGTGTGTGTGTGTGTGTGTGTGTGTGTGTGTGTGTGTGTGTACCCTGTTTCACTGTAGTACCATACACCACAGGATTAGCTGTCTTTTCCCATAGTCCTCTCATTCTCTGCAGCATTCTGTGAAATTGGGGCAGAAGAGAAAGTGCATTCTAAACATCACATGACCAGTCCTAGTATTGCCCTATCTTCAGCACCAGTAACGAAGTGTTGACTGGTGTGGCTTCGGGAACTGTTTACCATGTTTGCTTCCCTAAACCACACTCTCCAAAGCACCCAGAACACACCAGTGTGTTTATCCTTAGAGAAAGATAAATTGTGTGTGTGTGTGTGAGCGTGTGATTGTGTGTGTGTGTGTGTGTGTGTGTGTGTGTGTGTGTGTGTGTGTGTGTGTGTGTGTGTGTGTGTGTGTGTGTGTGTGTGTGTGTGTGTGTGTGTGTGTGTGTGTGTGTGTGTGTGTGTGTGTGTGTGTGTGTGTGTGTGTGTGTGTGTGTGTGTGTGTGTGTGTGTGTGTGTGTGTGTGTGTGTGTGTGAGCGTGTGATTGTGTGTGTGTGTGTGTGTGTGTGTGTGTGTGTGTGTGTGTGTGTGTGTGTGTGTGTGTGTGTGAGCGTGTGTTTGTGTGTGTGTGTGTGTGTGTGTGTGTGTGTGTGTGTGAGCGTGTGATTGTGTGTTTGTGTGTGTGTCTGTGTTTCCAGGGTCGAGCCTTAGAGTCCTGTGATGCCAGTCTCTCTATCCCTACCAGGGTGTACTGGACACAGCACGATAAGTAAAGCCAAGTCTACATGTTTAATCTGCCTTACCCCACTAGGAACACTGATAACAGGGGAGAGAGGATGGGAGAGAGAGAGAGAGAGAGAGGGAGGGAGGGAGGGAGGGAGGGAGGGAGGGAGGGAGAGAGAGAGAGAGAGAGAGAGAGAGGGAGAGAGAGAGAGAGAGAGAGAGAGAGAGAGAGAGAGAGAGAGAGAGAGAGAGAGAGAGAGAGAGAGAGAGAGAGAGAGAGTGAATAAGTGTTTTGCCAAATTATTTTGAGTAGGAATAATTACATTTAAAAAAATCATAATTAACAGCAACAACATGTTAATTGTTCATAGTTCTCCTCAGTGCCTTATGACGTTTGGCCTGGCAGGTTACCAGTGATACAAGTCAGTATACAACGTCTGTCCATGTCTGAGGACCTTAGGAGACGACGTGGAAACTGGCACTAAGGGCAACAGTGATTGCTGTTACCTTCAAGTAGGTTTGGGATTTGCTCGGGTGTTGTGGACGGGGACGACGGGTGGGCGTAAGCATCTGCCTCTGATTCCAAAATAATCATGTTTGAATCCAGCAATCCCAAACCTTAACACTTACCTTAACCATTCAGAGTTAATGCCTTACCTTAACCATTCGGAGTTAATGCCTTTGACATTTGGAACAACTTTGAAATTTGACGTTTGAGAAACAAGATGAACGTTGAATTTGGAAGAGAATCTATCTTGTCTCTTTCTCCTCCTCTGGCCTGTCCAAAAGTCCTCCAAGACAGATATGCCTGGTGAATGTAGAGAGAGAGAGTGTGTGTGTGTGTGTGTGTGAGTGTGTGTGTGTGTGTGTGTGTGTGTGTGTGTGTGTGTGTGTGTGTGTGTGTGTGTGTGTGTGTGTGTGTGTGTGTGTGTGTGTGTGTTGTCGCTGAGCCCACCAGTCTCTATAAATATCTGCTAGCTGGCCTGGCTCAGTGGTTTTCCCATTGATTAGATGCGTGGCTAATGTGGGCTCATCTCTCAGTACATCACTAATGAGCATTCAGTCTGCCCCCCCCCCCCCCCCCCCCCCGGGAAACCATGCTCTACTCCCCAAAGAGACACATGGAGGGGAGCAACCCCCCCCCCTCCCTCCAGATACCGCCCTCTACTCCCCACAGAGACACAGGGAGGAGAGCAGCCCCCCGCCCCCCAAACACCACGCTCTACTCCCCACAGAGACATGGTGAGGGGGTCAGCCCCCCCCCAGACACCACCCTCTACTCCCCACATAGACACAGGGAGGAGGGAAGCCCCCCTCCACCAGATACCGCCCTCCACTCCCCACAGAGACACAGGGAGGAGGGCAGCTCCCCCAGGCACCACCCTCTACTCCCCACAGAGACACAGGGAGGAGGGCAGCCCCCCCAGACAACACCCTCTACTCCCCACGGAGACACAGGGAGGAGGGCAGCCCCCCCAGACACCAGCCTCTACTCCCCACGGAGACACAGGGAGGAGGGCAGCCCCCCCAGACACCACCCTCTACTCCCCACAGAGACACAGGGAGGAGGGCAGCCCCCCCAGACACCACCCTCTACTCCCCACGGAGACACAGGGAGGAGGGCAGCCCCCCCAGACACCAGCCTCTACTCCCCACGGAGACACAGGGAGGAGGGCAGCCCCCCAGACACCAGCCTCTACTCCCCACGGAGACACAGGGAGGAGGGCAGCCCCCCCCCCCAGACACCAGCCTCTACTCCCCACAGAGACACAGGGAGGAGGGCAGCCCCCCAGACACCAGCCTCTACTCCCCACGGAGACACAGGGAGGAGGGCAGCCCCCCCAGACACCAGCCTCTACTCCCCACGGAGACACAGGGAGGAGGGCAGCCCCCCCAGACACCACCCTCTACTCCCCACAGAGACACAGGGAGGAGGGCAGCCCCCCAGACACCACCCTCTACTCCCCACAGAGACACAGGGAGGAGGGCAGCCCCCCCAGATAGCGCCCTCTACTCCCCACAGAGACACAGGGAGGAGGGCAGCCCCCCCAGATAGCGCCCTCTACTCCCCACAGAGACACAGGGAGGAGGGCAGCCCCCCCAGACACCACCCTCTACTCCCCACAGAGACACATGGAGGAGGGCAGCCACCCCCCCAGACATCACCCTCTACTCCCCACAGAGACACAGGGAGGAGGGCAGCCCCCCCCCAGACACCACCCTCTACTCCCCACAGAGACACAGGGAGGAGGGCAGCCACCCCCCCAGACACCACCCTCCACTCCCCACAGAGACACAGGGAGGAGGGCAGCCACCCCAGACACCACCCTCCACTCCCCACAGAGACACAGGGAGTGGAGCAGAGGGGTATAATGGAGAAGGGAAAGCAATTGCACAAGGTGTGTCATATTGGTAGCACTATCTGTTTAGACTGTGTTTTGCAGTAAGGTTGCCTCAAGATGCTGATCTTGGGTCAGTTCTGGTTAACTTATGGCTGCAGGGGCATTATTGAGTAGCTTGGATGAAAGGTGCCCAGAGGTGCCCAGAGTAAACGGCCTGCTCCTCAGTCTCAGTTGCTAATATATGCATATTATTATTAGTATTGGATAGAAAACACTCCTCACTTTCTCCTTCTTCTCTCCTTTCCTCCCTCCTCTCCTCTCCTCCCTCCCTCCTCTCCACCATCTCCTCCCTCCTCTCCTCGATCTCCTCCCTCCCTCCTCTCCTTTCTCCCTCCTCTCCTCCCTCTCTCCTCTCGTCCCTCTCTCCTTTCCCATCCCCTCTCCTCCCTCCCTCCTCTACTTCGTCCTCTCCTTCCTCGATCCTCTCCTCCATTTCCTCCCTCCCTCCTCTCCTCTCCCCTCTCCTCTGTCCGCTCCTCTCATCCCTCTCACCTCTCCTCTCCTCTCCTCTCTCTTCTCCCCTCTCCCATCTCCTCTCCTCTCTTTATATCTCATTCTCTCTTTTTCTATCTTTCTATATATACGCATATATCTCTCCTCTCCTCTCCTCTGTCCGCTCCTCTCATCCCTCTCTCCTCTCCTCTCCTCTCCTATCTCCTCTCCTCTCTCTATATCTCATTCTCTTTTTCTCTCTTTCTATATATACGCATATATCTCTCCTCTCCCTTCTCTCCTCTCATCCTCCTCTCCTCTCATCCCTCTCTGCTCTCCTCCTCTCTTCTACTCTCCTCTCTTCCCCTCTCCTCTCTCCTCTCCTCTCATCCCTCTCTGCTCTCCTCCTCTCCTCTCCTCTACTCTCCTCTCCTCTCCTCCCTTCTCTCCTCTCCTCCCCTCCCCTCCCCTCTCCTCTCCTCTCCTCTCCTCTCCTCTCCTCTCCTCTCCTCTCCTCTCCTCTCCTCCTCTCTCTCCTCTCCACTCCTCTCCTCCCCACAGTTTAGACTGTGTTTTGCAGTAAAGTTGCCTCAAGATGCTGATCTTGGGTCAGTTCTGGTTAACTTATGGCTGCAGGGGCATTATTGAGTAGCTTGGATGAAAGGTGCCCAGAGGTGCCCAGAGTAAACGGCCTGCTCCTCAGTCTCAGTTGCTAATATATGCATATTATTATTAGTATTGGATAGAAAACACTCCTCACTCTCTCCTTCTTCTCTCCTTTCCTCCCTCCTCTCCTCTCCTCCCTCCCTCCTCTCCACCATCTCCTCCCTCCCTCCTCTCCTCGATCTCCTCCCTCCCTCCTCTCCTTTCTCCCTCCTCTCCTCCCTCTCTCCTCTCGTCCCTCTCTCCTTTAACCTCCCCACTCCTCCCTCCCTCCTCTACTTCGTCCTCTCCTCCCTCGATCCTCTCCTTCATTTCCTCCCTCCCTCCTCTCCTCTCCCCTCTCCTCTGTCCGCTCCTCTCATCCCTCTCACCTCTCACCTCTCCTATACTCTCCTCTCCTCTCTTCTCCTCTCCTCTCTTCTCCTCTCCCATCTCCTCTCCTCTCTCTATATCTCATTCTTTCTTTTTCTCTCTTTCTATATATACGCATATATCTCTCCTCTCCTCTCCCTTCTCTGTCCGCTCCTCTCATCCCTCTCCTCTCCTCTCCTCTCCTCTCATCCCTCTCACCTCTCACCTCTCCTATACTCTCCTCTCCTCTCTTCTCCTCTCCTCTCTTCTCCTCTCCCATCTCCTCTCCTCTCTCTATATCTCATTCTTTCTTTTTCTCTCTTTCTATATATACGCATATATCTCTCCTCTCCTCTCCCTTCTCTGTCCGCTCCTCTCATCCCTCTCCTCTCCTCTCCTCTCCTCTCCTCTCTCCTCTCCTCTTCTCTTCTCTTCACTTCACTTCACTTCACTTCTCTTCTCTTCTCTTCTCCTCTCCTCTCATCCCTCTCTGCTCTCTCCTCTCCTCTCCTCTCCTCTCTCTATATCTCACTCTCTCTTTTGCTCTCTCTCTCTATATATATGTATGTATATATGTATATCCTCTGCCTTGTCTCCCCTCCCCTCTCTTCACTCTCCTCTCATCCCCCTCTCCTCCTTCTCCTCCCATCCTCCTCTCCTCTCTCTGCCCTCTTCTTTCCTCTCCTTTCCCCTCTCCTCCCTCCCCCTCTCTCCTCTCCTCCCTCCCCCTCTCTCCTCTCCTCCCTCACTCCTATCTTCTCCTCTCCCTTCTCCTATCCTTTCCCTTCTCACCTCTCTTCTCCTCTCACCTCTCCTCTCCAATCTTTTCTCCTCTCTTCTCTCCTCCTCTCTATCTCTATATCTCACTATCTTTTTCTCTCTCTGTCTCTCTCTCTATATATATATATCTTCTCCCTTGTCTCCTCTCCTATCTCCTCTCCTCTCCTATCTCCTCTCCTCTCCTATCTCCTCTCCCCTCCTCTCCTCTCCTCTCATCCTCCTCTCCTCTCTCCTCTCATCCCTCTCTCCTCTCCTGTTACCAGTCCGATCACAAACTAGTCTTTGCAGGATCAGGTCTGAAAGGCACTCAGAAACATTATCACCCCTCCACCCTAGAGAACACTCATCCATCCTTCTCCACCTCCTCCTCCTCTCATCCATCCCTCCATCCATCGATCAACTCTATTCCTGGACTCCTGTTTTCCAGCTCTGGTTGGGTTCCCTTCCTTTTGCGCTGGTTTGTGTGTGTGTGTGTGTGTGTGTCTCCTCTCCTCTCCTCTCCTCTCATCCCTCTCTCCTCTCCTGTTACCAGTCCGATCACAAACTAGTCTTTGCAGGATCAGGTCTGAAAGGCACTCAGAAACATTATCACCACTCCACCCTAGAGAACACTCATCCATCCTTCTCCACCTCCTCCTCCTCCTCCTCTCATCCATCCCTCCATCCATCGATCAACTCTATTCATATGGACTCCTGTTTTCCAGCTCTGGTTGGGTTCCCTTCCTTTTACGCTGGTTTGTGTGTGTGTGTGTGGGTGTGTGTGTGTCTCCTCTCCTCTCCTCTCCTCTCCCATCCTATCCTATCCTATCCTTTCATATCCTTTGTCTCCTCTCTACTCTCATCCCTCTCTCCTTCCTCTCTCATTTGGTCCCTCTCTCCTCTCCTCCCTCCCTCCTCTCCTCCGTCTCCTGCCTCCCTCCTCTACTCTCCTCTCCCCCTTCTTCTGTACACTGTCCTTTCCTCTCATCCCCCTCTCCTGTCCTCTCTCCTCTGCTCTCTCCCCCTCTCATCTCCCCTTTCCTCTCCTCCCCCTTCACCTCTCCTTTCCGTTCTCCCCTCTCCTCTCCTCTTCTCTCTCTGTCCTTTCTTTCATCTACTCCTCTCCTCTCCTTTCTCCTCTCCTCCCTCTCCTCCCTCTCTCCTCTCAACCCTTTTCCTCTCTCATCTCCTCACTCTCTCCTCTCTTCTCTAACTCCTCACTCTGTCCTCTCTCCTCTCCTTACCCTCTCCTCTCTTCTCTCTTCTCCTCTCTCCTCTCTCTTTTCCTCTACTTCCCCTCTCCTCTAATCTCCTCTCCTCTTCCTCTCTTCTCTCCTCTCCTCTCACCTCCCCTATCCTTTCTTTCTCCTCTGTCCTCCCACCTTTTCATTTCCTCTCCCCTCTCCTCTCTCCCCTCTCTTCTCTCTTCTCTAGTCTGTCATCTCCTCTCGTCCCTCTCTCCTCTCCTCTCGTCCCTCTCTCCTCTCCTCTCGTCCCTCTCTCCTATCCTCTCCTTCCTCTCCCTTCTCCTCTCCCTTCTCCTCTCCTTTCCCTTCTCGCCTCTCCTCTCCCCTTTCCTCCCTCCTCTCTCTCCTATCATCTGTCTTTCCTCTACTCTCCTCGCTCTCTCCTTCCTCTCTCATCCCCTCCCTCCCTCCCTCCCTCCCTCCCTCCCTCCCTCCCTCCCTCCCTCCCTCCCTCCCTCCCTCCCTCCCTCCCTCCCTCCCTCCCTCCCTCCCTCCCCCTCCCTCCCTCCCTCCCCCTCCCTCCCTCCCTCCCTCCTCTCCTCTCTTATCTCCTCTCCTCTCCTATATCCTCTCTCCTCGCTCTCCTCTCATCATCCTCTCCTCTCTCCTCTCATCCCTCTCTCCTCTCCTCTCCTGTTACCAGTCCATTCACAAACTGGTCGTTGCAGGATCAGGTCTCAAAGGCACTCAGAAATATTATCTCCCCTCCACCCTAGAGAACACTCATCCCTCCTTCTCCACCTCCTCCTCCTTTCATCCATCCTTCCATCCATCCATCCATCATCTCTATTCCTGGAGCCCTGTTTTCCAGCTCTGGTTGGGTTCCCTTCCTTTTGCGCTGGTGTGTGTGTGTGTGTGTGTGTGTGTGTGTGTGTGTGTGTGTGTGTGTGTGTGTGTGTGTGTGTGTGTGTGTGTGTGTGTGTGTGTGTGTGTGTGTGTGTGTGTGTGTGTGTGTGTGTGTGTGTGTGTGTGTGTTTGTGTGTGTGTGTGTGTGTGTGTGTACGTGCATGTGTGTGTGTGTACGTGTACGTGCATGTGTGTGTGTGTGTTTTTCACCCCTCCAGCCATGCTTGCATTTCCCTAGAATTGTTAACCTTGAATAGCTGGGTTCCCTATGCTCAGGTATACGTATTCTTTGGGATCAGTGTCCCATCCACTGGACGGTTGAGCTAACGTAGGCTAATGTGATTAGCATGAGGTTGTAAGTAACAAAAGCATTTCCCAGTACATAGACATATCTGATATTGGTGGAAAGCTTAAATTCTTGTTACTCTAACTGCACTGTCCAATTTACGGTAGCTATTACAGTGAAATAATACCATGCTATTGTTTGAGGAGATTGCACAGTTTTGAGCATGAAAAGTTATTAATTAATAAATTAGGCACATTTGGCCACTACTGAACAGAAAAGCAATGGTTGATTGGGATCAGTCTAAAACTTTGCACATACACTGCTGCCGACTAGTGGCCAAAATCTAAATTGCAGCTGGGCTGGAATAATACATTATGGCCTTTCTATTGCATTTCAAAGATGATGGTACCATAAAATATACAAAAGAACATTTGTTTTTTTCTTTCTATTATCTTTCACCAGATCTATTGTGTTATATTCTCCTACATTCCTTTCACATTTCCACAAACTTCAAAGTGTTTCCTTTCAAATGGTACCGGAAATATGCATATCCTTGCTTCAGGGCCTGAGTTACAGGCAGTTAGATTTGGTATGTTTTTTTTTCGTGAAAATGTAAAAAAAGGGTGGATCCTTAAAGAGGTTGACTCCTAAAACACTAGTTGTGACTCTTTAGATAACAGTGATCAGCTGTAGTTGTTTGACTATTATTTATCCAAGATAAACTATTTTCGACTATTTTGTGGGAAATAAATATTCATTGTTGTGCCATAGTCGAATGTCATAATTATCCAGATTTGTAACCAATATTGTAATAAGTTAACTTTTTAGATTGAAGTATAGTCAGGGTTACTATGTCAATCAATTAATTATCATATTTCATGATGAAGAAATAGTTCACGCAGTCTCTGAATAGGAAATCACTTTTCTTTAAAAAAAACTCAATTTCCAGTCATTAAGCAGCGCAGAGAGCTTGTTGCTCAGTCAACCTAAACGGCCTAAGTGGTCTGCGTATTGATAATGTATTGGAAATTGTCAATATTTCAAGAAAAGCCTGGTCTCCCTGGTGAGAAGGATTTGGCTTGCTGCTGAGACTCCCAGCTCCTCAGGTATCCTCCATTGTGGCTCTTGGCTTACATCAGTTTCCTGAGGCTGTATTTTGTGTAGGTGGCGGGACAGGAAATCCAGTCTGTGGTTGGGTCTGAGTGTTGGGTCTGGGTTGAGAGGGGTTGTAACAAGAGATTCTCTGAGAAACCAGTCTGGGAGACACTGGCGAGATGGTGCGAGCTGTGGCAACACACACTCTGGCACGCATACACACACACACACAAACATGTACTAATGCACACACACAAACACACACACATGTTAATGTGTCATTCACTACCATCCCATTCTTGAAGCCCATCTCTCTACTGTCCTGTCTCTCCTTCTCTCTCTCATCCTCCTCACAGTCAATATGTTAATGTGTCAGTACCACTAAAGCAGCATGTCCCCCTCTGCTTCCCTGTTTCCACCAAAGCTCCAGGCTAAGAAAGGAGCCCTGTCTTCAATTGGCACTGAGAAGAAAGGAGGGCCCATCTGAAGATGATTGTCTATCAGTCTGGTGAATGGAGGCGAGAATGGGGGAGAGGAGGAGGGAATACCCAGAGCTGGTTAGCAGATTGTAATTTCCTGGGTTTGATGTTCCTAATTGTCTCTGATGTGAACAGTCAACTAGCCCCTGGTGATCTGAGAATGAGAGAGAGAGAGAGAGAGAGAGAGAGAGAGAGAGAGAGAGAGAGAGAGAGAGAGAGAGAGACTGCATACATGTACCATGCTCACCTTGCACTCTACCCCAACAATGCAAAGCTCCTCCACAATAACCAAAACCTCACCACTTCTACAACCGTATATCCAAAACATCTTCCCCAGACAGCCCCCCGACACATCATATGTCCTGAAACATCTCCACACTTTTTAACATTTTATAGAACTCAAATTCCACCCTAAGGCGCGCAGAGACCATCCCATTAAATAACAGTAAAGGGTCTGTTATCCCCCCCACCTTTGACCCTGTTTCTCCTTAGCCAAATAGCCAACTTTTCCTGAGCAAACAGAAAATTCAACAAAACACATTTGGCCATCTCCTTCTTTGAATAACTGTACCCCATTATAAATATCCCAATAGTAAAAACCACACCCAACCTCACACAGACATTCCAACAGAGACATTCATGGCATTAACCTGGCACACACAGAAAACACATGAATCACAGTTTCTCTCAAAACACAGAAAGGACACCCCTGCCAGACTCCCGGTTCAATCCATGCCAACCAGCTGTTAGTGGCCAGGGCTCCATGAAGAACCCTCCACTGGAGGTCCCCTGACCTCTTTGGTACTGGGTGTTTGTAGAGCGCCCTCCATCTAAAACCCACCATACTCTCCTCCCACATACCCCCTGCCACTGATGTGCCTTCACTCCTGTTAGGCTCCTAATGTTCCTTACCTTAATGCAGAGGTTGTAGAGGGCTTTACCTCCCACCCCTTCAAACTCCCCCAGGTTCAGAGTGTTAAAATCTAACAAGTCCCCCAGAGCCCCTTGCCAGTCCCCAGTATCTGCCGTCACCCGCAGGAGCTTCTGGGGTTTTCCATCATTCCTCTCCCAGCAGTCTCAGGTCACCCAGCCTTAGTAAACCCACTGCCATCAGTTGCCTCTGCAGGGTGGCCAACTGAACCGATCTCAAAGGGATGGCTGGGTTGTGGAAGATAGGCTCCTCCCACAACCACAGCCCAGGCTCCACCCCCCCCTTCTCGTGTGGGCCTTAGCAGCTCCCAGGCCCTCAGCACTGCAGAGTAAAAATCTGAGAGACTTGCTGTACTCAGCCTCTCCATCCTCATGAGGAACAGCTGCCAGTACAACCCTAATCAGCCAGCTCCCCTCAGCAGCATGCATTTTGGTTCTCTCCAGCCAACATCAGTATGGTACAACAGTCTCTGCACCGCCTTTAGTAAAAAAGCAGCCACCCTGCTCTTCAGTTCCACCAGGCCCTGTCCTCCTTCCTGGATGGTCATGTACAACACTGCTGCCTTCAGCCAGTGATGGCCCGAACAGAAAAAGTCCACTAGCTTGCGTTGCAGGTCTGCGAGCAGACCGACGGGGGGTTGAGGACAGACAGTTTATGCCACAGGGAAGATGCCGCCAGGTTGTTGATTATCAGCACCCTCACTCTATTATGACACTTGGGACAGGAGCCACCCTCACCTGGCCAGTATTGACACCACTGCTTGTGACAGCCCCTCCCAATATTTCCTGACCCACCTCTCCGAGCCCAGGTACACCCCCATAATTTTAAGCCCTTAACAACCCCACTGCAAATCCCCTGGAAGCAGAGTCGGGGCCCTATCCTACCATGCCCCACATAACAGAGCTTTACTCTTGCCCCAGTTTACCTTAGCTGACGAAGCTCCCTTGTACACCTTCAGACTAGTCTCTAGTGCCTGCATATCCTGACCATCCCTGACGTCACAGAAACATCATCTGCATATGCTGACACTGCTATGCCTGTTAACACACCCATACCCGTCCAGCACACTTCCTGCATTCTCCTGCATAGCTGGCCCAAAAAAAGCTTATTGGCTAGTGTATATAACTGCCCCGATAGAGGGCATCTTTGTCTAATGCCCCATCTCAACCAGACTGGCCTACTGAGCCCCCCTCCCCTCTTGATCATACATGACACCCCAGCATACAACATCTTCACACAAGTCAAAAACCTTTCCCCAAACCCAAAAACAGACATCACATTAAACAGATATTCATGGTCCACTCTATCAAAAGCCTTCTCTTGATCTAAAAAGACCAGTCCAAAGTTCCCATTAGAACCTCTCGACAAGTCCAACATGTCCCTGATTAAGAACAAGTTGTCTGTGATTGAGCATCCCGGTACACAATATGTCTGGTCCCTAGAGTCCAGATGGGACTTCCGTCTGTTAGAGAGGACTTTGGCAAATATATTGTCTTCTGCACAGATCAATGCCACAGGCCTCCAGTTCTTAACTTCTTACGTTATAGGGGATGCTTGCGTCCCACTTGGCCAAAAGCCAGGGAAATGCAGCGCGGCAAATTCAAATAAAATGATATAAAAATCAAACTTTCATTAAATCAAACATGTAAGATACTAAATTAAAGCTACACTCGTGAATCCAGCTAACATATCAGATTTAAAAAAAGCTTTTCGGCGAAAGCGTAAGAAGCTATTATCTGATGATAGCACAACAGTAAACAAAGAGGGTAGCATATTTCAACCCTGCAGGCGCTACACAAAACGCAGAAATAAAATATAAAACATGCCTTACCTTTGACGAGCTTCTTTTGTTGGCACTCCAATATGTCCCATAAACATCACAATTGGTCCTTTGTTCGATTAATTCCATCCATATATATCCAAAATGTCCATTTATTTGGCGCATTTGATCCAGAAAAAAAACAGCTTCCAAATTGCACAACGTCACTACAAAATGTTCCAAAATTTGCGTGTAAACTTTGCCAAAACATTTCCAACTACTTTTGTAATACAACTTTAGGTATTTTTAAACGTTAATAATCGATCAAATTGAAGACGGGTCTATCTGTGTTCAATACAGGAAGACAACAACCAAGCTACTTTTCAAGTCTTGCACAACTCTCAACAGTGTTACGCAGTTCCTAGATGGCCTTACTTCTTCATTGCACAAAGGAATAACCTCAACCAAATTCCAAAGACTGGTGACATCCAGTGGAAGCGGTAGGACCTGAAAACAAGTTCCTAAGAAATATTGTTTACCAATGAGAACTCACTGAACAGACTGAAAAAAATTATGAACGATTAGTCCTTGGGGTTTTGCCTGCTACATAAGTTCTGTTATACTCACAGACATGATTCAAACAGTTTTAGAAACTTTAGTGTTTTCTATCCAAATCTACTAATAATATGCATATCTTATATTCTTGGCATGAGTAGCAGGAAGTTGAAATTAGGCACGCTATTTATCCAAAAGTGAAAATGCTGCCCCCTATACCTTAAGAAGTTAAGTTCACACAAGTCCTCTTTTTTGGGCAGGAGAGCTCATCGGCAACTCTACAATCCCAACACATTCACTCAACACACACAATTCGTCGTCCAGTCCAATTATTCCCCAGAATCTTTTATAAAACTCCACTGGGAGTCCATCGCCCCCAGTGCACGGCCGGGGGACATCAGGGTTACGGCCTCTGCCAGTTCATGGGACAACAGAGGAACATCCATTTCATCCCTCTGTGCCAGAGAGAGCTTAGGGAGTTCTTCAACCAAGACCTGAGCACACATAGGATCACACAGTTCTGCTCTATACAACTCAGCATAAAACTCCACAGTCCGCTCCCCACCACAGAGGTCAACCGCCCAGACAATGCATACCCTTGGCTTCACAGCTCTGTCTTTCCAAACCAAAGAAGGAGGAGCTGGGAGCATCCATCTCCCTGAGCATGGAGAACCAAGGTCTTACAAGTGCTCCCATTGCTTTAACCTGGAAACAATGACCCAGGTCCCTACATAATTCAGCTAAAGTAGGCTGGAGGCCTACATTGCCTTGCCCCACCATCTCTACATCCATCTCACTAGTACAACACTCGAGTTGGACTCAATACTCTCTAGCCTCTGAGTATGAGAGAGCTGTATATTGTTGACAGAAAAGACGAATTTGGACTTTCCCCACATCACACCATTGACTCAGAGACTCATACTCCTCTCTTTGCTGCCACCTTTCCCCAACTTTTGGGAAACCTGAGCAAAAAGTAGCATCTTGTAAGAGCTTTACATTAAACTTCCAGTAGGATGCATGCCGAGGCCCTGGTGAGATAGACAGCCGAGCCATGGTTATGTGGTGATCTGAAAAACCCACCAGGAGAATGGTAGTGCCCAACAGCCTATTGCTCTGATTCCTGGACATGTAAAAATGATCAAGTCGGGCTGCTCTCACCCTAGTCACAAAAACCTTCACCCATGTATAGTGTTGTGTCGGGATATTTAGTCCTCCAAACATCCACTAGGTCGAACTGATTAATGATATCCCTTTAAAACTTCTTACGGCTCAAATCCCGTTAACGGGATCGATTTGACAACAGCCACTGAAAGTGCAGGGTGCCAAATTCAAACAACAGAAATCTCATAATTAAAATTCCTCAAACATACACGTATTACACACTATTTTAAAGATAAACTTGTTGTTAATCCCACCACAGTGTCCAATTTCAAAAAGCACACCATATGATTATTTTAGGTCAGCACTTTGTCAGAAAAAAACAAAGACATTTTTTCAGTTAAAGAGAGGAATCACAAAAAGCAGAAATAGAGATAAAATTAATCACTAACCTTTGATGATCTTCATCAGATGACACTCATAGGACTTCATGTTACGCAATACATGTATGTTTTGTTCGATAAAGTTCATATTTATATCCAAAAATCTCAGTTTACATTGGCGCATTATGTTCAGTAATGTTTTACTTCCAAAACATCCGTTGACTTTTCACAGAGCCACATCAATTTACAGAAGTACTCATCATAAATGTTGATGAAAATACAAGTGTTATACATGGAATTAAAGATATACTTCTCCTTAATGCAACCGCTGTGTCAGATTTTTAAAAAGCTTTACGGAAAAAGAACACCATGCAATAATCTGAGTACAGCGCTCAGAGACCAAAACAAGCCATACAGATGTCCGCCATGTTGTGGAGTCAGCAGAAGTCAGAAATACCATTATAAATATTCACTTACCTTTGATGATCTTCATCAGAATGCACTCCCAGGAATCCCAGTTCCACAATAAATGTTTGTTTTGTTTGATAAAGTCCATCATTTATGTCCAAATTCCTCCTTTTTGTTTGTGTATGTAAACTAGTTTTAATGACTCCAACCTAAGTGTATGTAAACTAGTTTTAATGACTTCAACCTAAGTGTATGTAAACTAGTTTTAATGACTCCAACCTAATTGTATGTCAACTAGTTTTAATGACTCCAACCTAAGTGTACGTAAACTAGTTTTAATGACTCCAACCTAAGTGTATGTAAACTAGTTTTAATGACTCCAACCTAAGTGTACGTAAACTAGTTTTAATGACTCCAACCTAATTGTATGTAAACTAGTTTTAATGACTCCAACCTAATTCTACGTAAACTAGTTTTAATGACTCCAACCTAAGTGTATGTGAACTAGTTTTAATGACTCCAACCTAAGTGTACGTAACCTAGTTTTAATGACTCCAACCTAAGTGTACGTAAACTAGTTTTAATGACTCCAACCTAAGTGTACGTAACCTAGTTTTAATGACTCCAACCTAAGTGTACGTAAACTAGTTTTAATGACTCCAACCTAAGTGTACGTAAACTAGTTTTAATGACTCCAACCTAAGTGTACGTAAACTAGTTTTAATGACTCCAACCTAAGTGTACGTAAACTAGTTTTAATGACTCCAACCTAAGTGTACGTACACTAGTCTTAATGACTCCAACCTAAGTGTATGTAAACTAGTTTTAATGACTCCAACCTAAGTGTACGTAACCTAGTTTTAATGACTCCAACCTAAGTGTATGTAAACTAGTTTTAATGACTCCAACCTAATTGTATGTAAACTAGTTTTAATGACTCCAACCTAAGTCTACGTAACCTAGTTTTAATGACTCCAGCCTAAGTGTATGTAAACTAGTTTTAATGACTCCAACCTAAGTGTACGTAAACTAGTTTTAATGACTCCAACCTAAGTGTATGTAAACTAGTTTTAATGACTCCAACCTAAGTGTACGTAAACTAGTTTTAATGACTCCAACCTAAGTGTACGTACACTAGTTTTAATGACACAGACCTAAGTGTACGTACACTAGTTTTAATGACTCCAACCTAAGTGTACGTAAACTAGTTTTAATGACTCCAACCTAAGTGTATGTACACTAGTCTTAATGACTCCAACCTAAGTGTAGGTACACTAGTTTTAATGACTCCAACCTAAGTGTAAGTAAACTAGTTTTAATGACTCCAACCTAAGTGTATCTACACAACTGTAATCAGGTAGTAACCAAAAAGGTTTTCATCAAATCAGAATATATTTTCTTTTTGAGATTCTTCTAAGTAGCCAGCCTTTCCCTTGATGACAGCTTTGCACACTCTTGGCATTCTCTCAACCAGCTTCATGAAGTAGTCACCTGGAATGTGTTCTGCCATCCAGCTCTGTCACTGTATTAGTTTCAACGTCCATATCAGTCTTTTGAATGTATGATCATCACACTCCCATACAAATGAGGATGTTATGGTCATGTCAAGGTAAGGTTATTCATAAACGCCCTTACACACACTGCTGTACCTGCTTCTCAACCCTGTGTGTGCGCGTGTGCGTGTGTGTGTGTGGGAGAGTGTGTATGTGTGTGTGTGCAGTCGTCCCTCCTTTCCCAATCTTTCTGTTCAAGTCGATAGGACCTCAATTAAAAACCGTAGCGCTAACATTTTGCCTGCGCTAACCAGGTCACCTGTGATACAAGTCAGTATTTGACGTCCATCCATGTCTGAGGACATTGGGAGATGATGTGGAAACCAGCCACTGGGGGCAACAAGTTAGTGCTGTTACCTTCAAGTAGGCTTCGGCCTCTGCTGCAAGTTCGAATCCAGCGGTAGAAAGTTTTCTTGTTTCAAGCCTATACCAAACCTTAACCCTTATCTTAACCATTTGGAGTTAATGTCTAACCTTAAGATGTTTTAGTTACTTCCTAAACTTAACTGTAACATTAAAAAAATGTAACCATAAACACAAACTTTGTCGTGAGACTGTGAGAGCTAGTTGAGCCTGCCACATACACACACCCACACACCTTTCCACATGGGCCACTGTGTGTGTGTGTGTGTGTGTGTGTGTGTGTGTGTGTGTGTGTGTGTGTGTGTGTGTGTGTGTGTGTGTGTGTGTGTGTGTATGCATGCCCTAGGCCGTGCTGGTCTTACAGCTACAGTAGAATGGCTTTCACACACACTCCCCTCTGTGACCCCTCCTTTGGTGTTCTGCAGATCCACAAATATTTACAGCTAAAAATCCTGGAAATTCCTTTTTCATTGCACATAAATATGGCCTGCTGTAAGGGTTTATTGCAGATAGTAGGTGTGTGTGTGTGCAGTGGTGTAAAGTACTTAAGTAAAAAATACTTTTGGGGGGTATCTGTGCTTTACTATTTATATTTAACTTTTACTTTTACTTCACTACATTCCTAAAGAAAATTCTGTATTTTTTACTGTATGTGTGTGTGTGTGTGTGTATGTGTTTGTGTGTGTGCGCGTGTGTGTGTGTGCGTGTGTGTGTGTGCGTGTGTATGCGTGTGTGCGCGTGTATGTGTGTGTGTGTGCGCGCGCGCGTGTGCGCGTGTGTGTGTGTGTGTGTGTGTGTGTGTGTGTGTGTGTGTGTGTGTGTGTGTGTGTGTGTGTGTGTGTGTGTGTGTGTGTGTGTGTGTGTGTGTGTGTGTGTGTGTGTGCGCGTGTCTATACGTGTAACAAATGGAGGTGGTGTTTGCAGTAGATATGATATAAGGGATTGCAGCAGGGTAACGTCACTATCGGCCTGTTCCTAATCACTGTGTTGATTTAAGCACACAGACAGATAGAGCCCCTGTGTTCTCTCTGATATTAAGGCAGGCACTCTCTGTGACTGCCCTTTTAGAGGTCCTGATAAGGGAGCCACGCTGGAGTCAGGTGTCTGGGCCTAATCATTTCCGCAGAGATCACACACACTGATTACGCAAACATGAGCAGGCAGTCACACACACACATGCACACACAGATACAGGCGTGTATACGAGTGGCTTTGAGTGCACCTCATACTGCACTGCTCTGGAGTTGTGGTCTTTTAGCCGATCTGGCCCTTAAATACCAACTTACAGTACATTTACCCCAGAGAAACAGCACTAATAACAGAGATCCCATACTTGCCTTTAGACCAGGTATGTCCCAAAAATATTGACATTGCACTTTCTCTCTCCGTCACTCCCACTCTCTCCCCCTCTCTTGCTCTTCTTCCAATATCAGAATATACCATCAACCACCTAGCTGTCTCTACCTCTCCATCCATCCTCTCTTCTGTCCCTCCCTCTCTTCCTCTATCGCTCTGACACCTCTGAGTCTGACACTCATTCTACAGGAGGGGGTATGAGGGGATGCAGGAGGAAGAGATGGGGCACGAGATGAGAGGAGAGAAGAGGAGGAGGCGAGGTGTTCCCTTCCCCATCACATCTGTAATCCTTTAAAAGCACTTAAGAGATTGCAGCTGCCGTCTGCTGTCTGCGTGTCACCGTGGTAACGGATGATTTGGGAGGATCTGCACTGTAATTGGATGATCAGTGTGTGATGGAGGTTCCGGACGCTATATTATGTAAGGCTGACTTTGTGCGCCATAACCCCTCCGGGCTGCCCCGTAGTGTGTGTGTGTGTGTGTGTGTGTTTGTTAACCCCACTGTGTGTATGTGACCCCAATGTTGCTAAGAGCCTTCGTTCCTCAGGCTGCAGGGAAGGGAGGGAGTGTATCAAGGGAAGGGAGGGAGTGTATCAAGGGAAGGGAGGGAGTGTATCAAAGGAAGGGAGGGAGTGCATCAAGGGAAGGGAGGGAGTGTATCAAGGGAAGGGAGGGAGTGTATCAAGGGAAGGGAGGGAGTGTATCAAGGGAAGGGAGGGAGTGTATCAAGGGAAGGGAGGGGGTGTATCAAGGGAAGGGAGGGAGTGTATCAAGGGAAGGAAGGGAGTGTATCAAGGGAAGGAAGGGAGTGTATCAAGGGAAGGGAGGGGGTGTATCAAGGGAAGGGAGGGAGTGTATCAAGGGAAGGGAGGGAGTGTATCAAGGGAAGGGAGGGAGTGTATCAAGGGAAGGGAGGGAGTGTATCAAGGGAAGGGAGGGGGTGTATCAAGGGAAGGGAGGGAGTGTATCAAGGGAAGGGAGGGGGTGTATCAAGGGAAGGGAGGGAGTGTATCAAGGGAAGGAAGGGAGTGTATCAAGGGAAGGGAGGGGGTGTATCAAGGGAAGGGAGGGAGTGTATCAAGGGAAGGGAGGGAGTGTATCAAGGGAAGGGAGGGAGTGTCAAGGCAGGTTTATCCTCTGGACTCATATCTGATGTATATTTATACACATCCCATTCTTCCTCCTGAGTGTGTGTGTGTGTGTGTGTGTGTGTGTGTGTGTGTGTGTGTGTGTGTGTGTGTGTGTGTGTGTGTGTGTGTGTGTGTGTGTGTGTGTGTGTGTGTGTGTGTATCCAGGATTTCGCTGTGTTGATTTCAGTGACCATTTCTTTGGCAGGGGAGTGAGGTGGGATTGATAATGTAGTCTGCTGAATTCATTTCTATCCCCTGCTCCTACACTCTGCATGTGTGTATGTGTCATTCACTTTGGTGCAAAGTTACTCCGTCCGTTGTGGTGAAATGGATAGCACCACCGCTTTGCCGCATTAAAGGGAGTGAACAGTCTAGTCGAAATTCACTCAGTATTCAAAACACGAGCCACAGCATATGACACATATCAGTACTCAGGTTTGTCATTGACAGTTGGTATTTGGGACTGTGTCAAGCTTCTTAGAGTAAACCAGATGATTTAGGATCAGTTTTGACTTTTCCATCACATTAATAAAATGACATGGACAAGGAGGTCTTGATCATAGATCTGATGGTGATGCTAGTAGAAGAGGTGTTGAGCAGCTGAGAAGCAGGGAGGTGTGTGATCCCACGACCTTTCAAGACCATCACACAGTGTGAAACATTTTGATTGCTGTAACCACTCTCATTGGGGCCCTAACTCAGGCTTAGTTGTGCTTGAGTAACTTTGGAGCGAGGCAGAGGGAGGGAAAGAGGGAGAGAGAGAGAGGGGGGGGGGGAGGGGGGAGTGAGTGAGAGACCTACAGCTGACCTACAGCTGAGATCCAAAAGGAGTGGAGAGATGGAGAGATGTTTGGGTGTCCTGGGGATTTATTGTGAGGGAGTGTGTTTGTCTCTGTGTGTTTAAATAAACATATGTATACAAGTTTGTAGGTATTTACTCTGCAGCTAACCAGTTATATATATAGTTATATATATATTTTTACACATTTGCTAATTAGTTCAGTCATGTCTTTGGTTTCAGTAGAATTTCCAGATTTTTTTATTTTCTATTATCAAATAAATTATATGATTCATTCAGAAAGCTTGGTTAGTGAAACTATATACAATCTAACTGTTTCCATTGACTCAGCTCCCCTCCAGTATAGTGTGAGTGAGTGTTATAGAAGGAGCTCAATGTCTTTCCATCTCTTCCTCTCTCTGACCAATAGACCAATCACATCCTCTCTGACCAATAGACCAATCACATCCTCTCTGTTCTACTCTCAACCAGCTCAGAATTAGACATTCATCCATGTTTCTAAAATGTCAAATTTCAAACTTGGTGCAAAAGTCCAATTCCAAAGTGTTTAAAGGTTAAGTTTAGGCATTAACTCTGAATGTTGAAGGTTAGGGTTAAGGTTCGGCATTAACTTTGAATGGTTCATGTTTATGATAGGCTGAAAACTAAAATATAAAAAAACACTTTCTATCGTTTGGATTAACCTGCAACCTGTGGAATCAGAGGCAGGTGCTTACGCCTATCCACCATTCCTGTCAACAACACCCTGGCAACACCAAATCCTACTTGAAGGTAACAGCTCTCCCTGTTGTCCCCAGTGGCCGGTTTCCACATCATCTCTCAATGTCTATGGTGGGGATCCGTGGTGGGGGCCAGGGGTCTGTGGTGGGGGTCAGGGGATCTGTTGTGAGGGTCAGGGGTCTGTGGTGGGGGCCAGGGGGTCTGTAGTGGGGGTCAGGGTGTCTGTGGTGGGGGTCAGGGGGTCTGTGGTGGGGGTCAGGGGATCTGTTGTGAGGGTCAGGGGTCTGTGGTGGGGTCCAGTGGTAGGGGCCAGGGGTCTGTGGTAGGGGTCAAGGGATCTGTTGTGAGGGTCAGGGGATCTGTTGTGAGGGTCAGGGGTCTGTGGTGGGGGCCAGGGGGTCTGTGGTGTGGGTCAGGGGGTCTATGGTGGGGGTCAGGGGTCTGTGGTGGGGGTCAGGGGATCTGTTGTGAGGGTCAGGGGTCTGTGGTGGGGGCCAGGGGTCTGTGGTAGGGGCCAGGGGTCTGTGGTAGGGGTCAGGGGATCTGTTGTGAGGGTCAGTGGTCTGTGGTGGGGGCCAGGGGTTCTGTGATGGGGGTCAGGGTGTCTGTGGTGGGGGTCAGGAGATCTGTTGTGAGGGTCAGGGGTCTGTGGTGGGGGCCAGGGGGTCTGTGGTGGGGGTCAGGGGTCTGTGTTGAGGGACAGGGGATCTGTTGTGAGGGTCAGGGGTCTGTGGTGGGGGCCAGGGGTCTGTGGTGGGGGTCTGTGGTGGGGGGGGGGGGTCAGGGGGTCTATGGTGGGGGTCAGGGGTCTGTGGTGGGGGTCAGGGGATCTGTTGTGAGGGTAAGGGGTCTGTGGTGGGGGTCAGGGGTCTGTGGTGGGGGTCAGGGGATCTGTTGTGAGGGTAAGGGGTCTGTGGTGGGGGCCAGGGGTCTGTGGTAGGGGCCAGGGGTCTGTGGTAGGGGTCAGGGGATCTGTTGTGAGGGTCAGTGGTCTGTGGTGGGGGTCAGGGGATCTGTTGTGAGGGTCAGTGGTCTGTGGTAGGGGCCAGGGGTTCTGTGATGGGGGTCAGGGTGTCTGTGGTGGGGGTCAGGGGCCTGTGGTGGGGGCCAGGGGATCTGTTGTGAGGGTCAGGGGTCTGTGGTGGGGGCCAGGGGTCTGTGGTAGGGGCCAGGGGTCTGTGGTAGGGGTCAGGGGATCTGTTGTGAGGGTCAGGGGTCTGTGGTGGGGGACAGGGGATCTGTTGTGAGGGTCAGGGGTCTGTGGTGGGGGACAGAAGATCTGTTGTGAGGGTCGGGGGTATGTGGTGGGGTCAGGGGGTCTGTGGTGGGGGCCAGGGTGTCTGTGGTGGGGGTCAGGGGATCTGTTGTGAGGGTCAGGGGTCTGTGGTGGGGGTCAGGGGGTCTGTGGTAGGGGTCAGGGGGTCTATGGTGGGGGTCAGGGGGTCTGTGGTAGGGGTCAGGGGTCTGTGGTGGGGGTCAGGGGTCTGTGGTAGGGGTCAGGGGATCTGTTGTGAGTGTAAGGGGTCTGTGGTGGGGGTTAGGGGATCTGTTGTGAGGGTCAGGGGTCTGTGGTGGGGGCCAGGGGGTCTGTGGTGAGGGTCAGGGGTCTGTGGTGGGGGCCAGGGGGTCTGTGGTGGGGGTCAGGGGGTCTATGGTGGGGGTCAGAGGTCTGTGGTGGGGGTCAGGGGATCTGTTGTGAGGGTCAGGGGTCTCTGGTGGGGGCCAGGGGTCTGTGGTAGGGGCCAGGGTTCTGTGGTAGGGGTCAGGGGATCTGTTGTGAGGGTCAGTGGTCTGTGGTGGGGGCCAGGGGTTCTGTGATGGGGGTCAGGGTGTCTGTGGTGGGGGTCAGGAGATCTGTTGTGAGGGTCAGGGGTCTGTGGTGGGGGCCAGGGGGTCTGTTGTGAGGGTCAGGGGTCTCTGGTGGGGGCCAGGGGTCTGTGGTAGGGGCCAGGGTTCTGTGGTAGGGGTCAGGGGATCTGTTGTGAGGGTCAGTGGTCTGTGGTGGGGGCCAGGGGTTCTGTGATGGGGGTCAGGTCTGTGTCTGTGGGGGTCAGGAGATCTGTTGTGAGGGTCAGGGGTCTGTGGTGGGGGCCAGGGGGTCTGTGGTGGGGGTCAGGGGTCTGTGTTGAGGGACAGGGGATCTGTTGTGAGGGTCAGGGGTCTGTGGTGGGGGCCAGGGGGTCAGGGGGTCTATGGTGGGGGTCAGGGGTCTGTGGTGCGGGTTAGGGGATCTGTTGTGAGGGTAAGGGGTCTGTGGTGGGGGCCAGGGGTCTGTGGTAGGGGCCAGGGGTCTGTGGTAGGGGTCAGGGGATCTGTTGTGAGGGTCAGTGGTCTGTGGTGGGGGCCAGGGGTTCTGCGATGGGGGTCAGGGTGTCTGTGGTGGGGGCCAGGGGTCTGTGGTAGGGGCCAGGGGCCTGTGGTGGGGGCCAGGGGATCTGTTGTGAGGGTCAGGGGTCTGTGGTGGGGGCCAGGGGTCTGTGGTAGGGGCCAGGGGTCTGTGGTAGGGGTCAGGGGATCTGTTGTGAGGGTCAGGGGTCTGTGGTGGGGGTCAGGGGGTCTGTGGTAGGGGTCAGGGGGTCTATGGTGGGGGTCAGGGGGTCTGTGGTAGGGGTCAGGGGTCTGTGGTGGGGTCAGGTGTCTGTGGTAGGGGTCAGGGGATCTGTTGTGAGTGTAAGGGGTCTGTGGTGGGGGTTAGGGGATCTGTTGTGAGGGTCAGGGGTCTGTGGTGGGGGCCAGGGGGTCTGTGGTGAGGGTCAGGGGTCTGTGGTGGGGGTCAGGGGGTCTGTGTTAGGGGTCAGGGGGTCTATGGTGGGGGTCAGGGGGTCTGTGGTAGGGGTCGGGTCTGTGGTGGGGGTCAGGTGTCTGTGGTAGGGGTCAGGGGATCTGTTGTGAGTGTAAGGGGTCTGTGGTGGGGGTTAGGGGATCTGTTGTGAGGGTCAGGGGTCTGTGGTGGGGGCCAGGGGGTCTGTGGTGAGGGTCAGGGGTCTGTGGTGGGGGCAGGGGGTCTGTGGTGGGGTCAGGGGGTCTATGGTGGGGGTCAGGAGTCTGTGGTGGGGGCCAGGGGGTCTGTGGTGGGGGCCAGGGGATGTGTTGTGAGGGTCAGGGGGTCTGTGGTAGGGGCCAGGGGGTCTGTGGTAGGGGCCAGGGGGTCTGTGGTGGGGGTCAGGGGATCTGTTGTGAGGGTCAGGGGTCTGTGGTGGGGGCCAGGGGGTCTGTGATGGGGGTCAGGGTGTCTGTGGTGGGGGTCAGGGGATTTGTTGTGAGGGTCAGGGGTCTGTGTTGGGGGCCAGGGGGTCTGTGGTAAGGGTCAGGGGTCTGTGGTGGGGGCCAGGGGGTCTGTGGTGGGGTCAGGGGGTCTATGGTGGGGTTCAGGAGTCTGTGGTGGGGGCCAGGTGGTCTGTGGTGAGGGTCAGGGGTCTGTGGTGGGGGCCAGGGTGTCTGTGGTAGGGGCCAGGGGGTCTGTGGTGGGGGTCAGGGGATCTGTTGTGAGGGTCAGGGGTCTGTGGTGGGGGCCAGGTGGTCTGTGGTGAGGGTCAGGGGTCTGTGGTGGGGGCCAGGGTGTCTGTGGTGGGGTCAGGGGGTCTGTTGTGAGGGTCAGGGGTCTGTGGTGGGGGCCAGGTGGTCTGGTGGGGGCCAGGGTGTCTGTGGTGGGGAGTCTGTGGTGGGGGCCAGGGGGTCTGTGGTGGGGTCTGTGGTGGGGGGGGTCTATGGTGGGGGTCAGGAGTCTGTGGTGGAGGCCAGGGGGTCTGTGGTGGGGGCCAGGGGATGTGTTGTGAGGGTCAGGGGGTCTGTGGTTGGAGCCAGGGGGTCTATGGTAGGGGCAAGGGGGTCTGTGGTGGGGGTCAGGGGATCTGTTGTGAGGGTCAGGGGTCTGTGGTGGGGACCAGGGGATCTGTTGTGAGGGTCGGGGGTCTGTGGTGGGGGCCAGGGGGTCTGTGGTGGGGTCAGGGGGTCTATGGTGTTGGTCAGGAGTCTGTGGTGGGGGCCAGGGGGTTTGTTGTGAGGGTCAGGGGTCTGTGGTGGGGGCCAGGGGGTTTTGATGGGGGTCAGGGTGTCTGTGGTGGGGGTCAGGGGATCTGTTGTGAGGGTCAGGGGTCTGTGGTGGGGGCCAGGGGGTCTGTGGTGAGGGTCAGGGGTCTGTGGTGGGGGCCAGGGGGTCTGTGGTGGGGTCAGGGGGTCTATGGTGGGGTTCAGGAGTCTGTGGTGGAGGCCAGGGGGTCTGTGGTGGGGGCCAGGGGATGTGTTGTGAGGGTCAGGGGTCTGTGGTAGGGGCCAGGGGGTCTGTGGTGGGGGTCAGGGGATCTGTTGTGAGGGTCAGGGGTCTGTGGTGGGGACCAGGGGATCTGTTGTGAGGGTCAGGGGTCTGTGGTGGGGGCCAGGGGTCTGTGGTAGGGGGCAGGGGTCTGTGGTAGGGGTCATGGGATCTGTTGTGAGTGTAAGGGGTCTGTGGTGGGGGTTATGGGATCTGTTGTGAGGGTCAGGGGTCTGTGGTGGGGGCCAGGGGGTCTGTGGTGAGGGTCAGGGGTCTGTGGTGGGGGCCAGGGGGTCTGTGGTGGGGTCAGGGGGTCTATGGTGGGGGTCAGGAGTCTGTGGTGGGGGCCAGGGGGTCTGTGGTGGGGGCCAGGGGATGTGTTGTGAGGGTCAGGGGTCTGTGGTAGGGGCCAGGGGGTCTGTGGTAGGGGCCAGGGGGTCTGTGGTGGGGGTCAGGGGATCTGTTGTGAGGGTCAGGGGTCTGTGGTGGGGGCCAGGGGGTCTGTGATGGGTGTCAGGGTGTCTGTGGTGGGGGTCAGGGGATCTGTTGTGAGGGTCAGGGGTCTGTGGTGGGGGCCAGGGGGTCTGTGGTGAGGGTCAGGGGTCTGTGTTGGGGGCCAGGGGGACTGTGGTGGGGTCAGGGGGTCTATGGTGGGGGTCAGGAGTCTGTGGTGGGGGCCAGGGGGTCTGTGGTGGGGGCCAGGGTTCTGTGGTAGGGGCCAGGGGGTCTGTGGTGGGGACCAGGGGTCTTTGGTAGGGGTCAGTGGATCTGTTGTGAGGGTGAGGGGGTCTGTGGTGGGGGTCAGGGGTCTGTGGTGGGGGCCAGGGGGTCTGTGGTGGGGGTCAAATAGTAGGATAGCTGTGCTAGGTCGCAGAAGTAGTGATGAAAACCTAGGCAGTGTGTCTATATGGCTAAATCCAAAAACAATGCCTTATCTGTCATTTGTCCTGTTAGACCACTGTACTGCTGTTCACCACTCAGTTACACACTAATATGACTGAGATGAATGGAGGGAGGGGGAGAGGGAGGGGGAGGGACGGAGGGAGGGGGAGGGAGGGAGGGATATTATAATAGTGAACAGAAAACACACACTGAGTATACAAAACATTATGAACACCTGCTCTTTCCATGACATAGACTGACCAGGTGAACACAGGTGAAACCGAGGATCCCTTATTGACGCCACCTGTTAAATCCACATCAATCAGTGTAGATAAAGGGTTAAATAAGGATTTTTAAGCCTTTAGACAATTGAGACACAGACTGTGTATGTGTGCCATTCAGAGGGTGAATGGCCAAGACAAAATATTTAAGTGCCTTTGAACGGGGTATGGTAGTAGGTGCCAGGCGTACCGGTTAGAGTTTGAGGATGGTGCCGAAGAACATGGCTGACGTTTTACATTCTCTCAAACAATTGTGCTATTTTCTTAATTATTTGTTTAGCTTTTTGTGTAACTTATTTTTCTACTTATTGTGTAGATAATGTTGCTGCTACCGGCTCTTATAACGGAAAATAACTTCTGGACATCAGAAAAGCCACTACTCACCGCGGACTGGAAGAAACTTCTTCCTTTAACGAGTCCGACGAGAAGGATATCCTGCTTTCAGATCCACGCCTTTGATTGAAGAAAAGACGTTGGGAAAAGGGGACGCAGATCAGGGATCCTTCTGAGAATCCAGAGGCGAGCAAGTAAACTCCCAATGCCTTCCATTCTTCTTGCTAACCTACTATTAATGATTATCCTACCAACGCAACATTAGAAACTGCAACATGTTTCCCCCGAGACGTGGCTGAACGACGACACGGACAACATAGAGCTAGCGGGATTTTCCAGCACCAGCAGAACAGAGGCGCTACCTCTGGTTAGACAAGGGGTGGGAGTGTGTGTCTATTTATCAATAACCGCTGGTGCGTGATGTCTAACATTAAAGAAGTCTCGAGGTATTGCTTGCCTGAGGTAGAGTACCTTATGATAAGCTATAGACCACACTATCTACCAAGAGAGTTCTCATCTGTATTATTTGTAGCCATCTATTTACCACCACAGACCGATGCTGACACTAAGACTGCTCTCAACCAACTCTGTAAGGCCATAAGCAAAGAAGAAAATGCTCACCCAGAAGCGGCGCTCCTACTGGCCGGGACTTTAATGCAGGCAAACTAAAATCAGTTTTGCAAAAATGTTGCCAGCATGTCACATGTGCAACCAGGGGGGGGGGGGGGGAATCAAAAACAACCTTTACTCCACACAGAGATAAAGCTCTCCCCCGCCCTCCATTTGGCAATTCTGACCATAATTATATCTTCCTGATTCCTGCTTACAAGCAAACACTAAAGCAGGAAGTACCAGTGACTCGCTCAATACGGAAGTGGTCAGATGACGCGGATGCTACACTACTGGACTGTTTTGATAGCACAGACTGGAATATGTTCCCGGGATTCATCCAATGTCATTGAGGAATACACAACCTCAGTCATCAGCTTCACCCCCACAGTGACTGTATGTACATATCCCATCCAGAAGCCATGGATTATAGGCAACATCCGCATCGAGCTAAAGGGTGGAGCTGCCGCTTTCAAGGAGTGGGAGACTAATCCGGATGCTTATAAGAAATCCTGCTATGCCCTCAGACGAACCATCAAACAAGCAAAGCGTCAATACAGGATTAAGATTGAATCCTACTACACCGTCTCTGACGCTCGTCAGATGTGGCAGTGCTTGAAACTATTATGGACAACAAAGGGAAACCCAGATGTGAGCTGCCCAGTGACACGAGCCTAGCAGATGAGCAAAATGCCTTTCATGCTCGCTTCGAGGCAGGCAACACTGAAGCATGCACGAGAGCACCAGCTGTTCTGGATGACTGTGTGATAATACTCTCGGTAGCTGATGTGAACAAAACCTTTAAACAGGTCAACCATTCACAAAGCCGCTGGGCCAGACTGATTACCAGGATGTGTACTCAAAGCCGCTGGGCCAGACTGATTACGAGGATGTGTACTCAAAGCCGCTGGGCCAGACTGATTACCAGGACGTGTACTCAAAGCCGCTGGGCCAGACTGATTACGTCAAAGGATGTGCGGACCAACTGTCACTGACATGTTCAACCTCTCCCTGACCGAGTCTATAATACCTACACGTTTCAAACAGACCACCATAGTCCCTGTGCCCAAGGCAGTGAAGGTAACCTGCCTAAATGATTACCTCCCCGTGGCACTCACGTTGGTAGCCATGAAGTGCTTTGAAAGGCTGGTCATGGCTCACATCAACAGCATCTTCCCCGAAACCCAAGACCCACTCCAATTCACATACCACCTCAACAGATCCACAGATGACACAATCTCAATCAAAGTCTCTTGAACTGCACTGTTGGTTAAGGGCTTGTTGGTAAGCACTTCACGGTAAAGTCTACACGTTTTGTATTCGGCGCATGTGGCCAATAAAGTTTGATTTGATTTGTTAAGAACAGCAACGCCTCTGTGTTTTTGTACGATCAACAGTTTCCCGTGTGTTTCAATATTGGTCCACCACCCAAGAGACATCCAGTCAACTTGACACAACTCCAGTAAGAATTTGAGTCAACATGGGCCAGCATCTCTATGGAACACTTTTGACACCTTGTAGAGTCCATGTCCCAATGAATTGAGGCTGTTCTTAGGGCAAAGGGAGTGCAACTCAATATTAGGAAGGTGTACCTAATGTATGTACACCTAGTGTAGGTATAATGAAACACAATATTTGTTGAGTCTGGGTAAATCACAACTGCTGGATACAGATATTTATGATTATATGAGTTTAAGATCAATATCAATATTATTCCGCTGGGTTGTTTTACTGTAACATGCTGAGACAGAAATCGGTTCAGTCTAGAAATATTGAAGTATAAACAGTTTGAGAAGGATTTTTACCAATTCTGATAACGATTTAGTACAGGAAGATGGCATCATCCATAAATGCAGTGAACACACATACACACTCACACACACATACACACTCACACACACATACACACTCACACACACATACACACTCACACACACATACACACTCACATACACACATACACACTCACACACACATACACACTCACATACACATACACACTCACATACACATACACACTCACACACACACATACACACTCACACACACATACACACTCACACACACATACACACTCACACACACATACACACTCACATACACACATACACACTCACACACACATACACACTCACATACACACATACACGCTCACATACACACATACACACTCACACACACACATACACACTCACACACACATACACACTCACATACACACATACACACTCACACACACATACACACTCACATACACACATACACACTCACACACACATACACACTCACACACACATACACACTCACACACACATACACACTCACATACACACATACACACTCACACACACATACACACTCACATACACACATACACGCTCACATACACACATACACACTCACACACACACATACACACTCACACACACATACACACTCACACACACATACACACTCACACTCACACACACATACACACTCACACACACATACATACACACTCACACACACATACACACTCACATGCACACATACACACTCACATACACACATACACACTCACACACATACACACTCACACACACATACACACTCACACACACATACACACTCACACACACATACACACTCACATACACACATACACACTCACATACACACATACACACTCACACTCACACACACATACACATTCACACAGACATACACACTCACACACACATACACATTCACACAGACATACACACTCACACACACATACACACTCACATACACACATACACACTCACACACATGTACACATTCACACACATGTACACACTCACACACACATACACACTCACACACACAAACACACTCACACACACACATACACACACACACACGGTTGTAAGATTGCTGAACTGTCTTCAAGCTTATTAGCGTTCTTCTTTCAGAATTTGATTTTCCCTCACAAGCAAACACCGTCAATCTGGAGAGAGAGAGAGAGAGAGAGAGAGAGAGAGAGAGAGAGAGAGAGAGAGATGGGAGTGCAGAAGACAGACAGTTGGAGATGCTAGGCTCCTAAACCTGGATTATTTGATTATACTGCATTTTATGTTTCTGGAACTGATGTTAAATGTAACGTTTTAGTACAATGGTGTCAAGCCAACCCATCAATTTACACAGGGCCCAGGATTTTAAAGGCAACATCCCAATAGTCAAATCGTGAAATCTCACATTAAATATTGACATCACTGAAATCATCAAATCACACTTCAAATTTCCAAAACGAAGAAAATAAATCAAATTAAAATCATAAATCACGTCTATTGAATACGAGTGTACAGTATGTGTTTTCAGGGCAAACCAGAAGTCACTGTTGTGCCCAGCCTGTCTGTGGTTCCATAAGAAGCCGTTTTGACTCTCTATGAGTGACAGGTGTGAAATCCCCATTGACTAAGGCATTATTGGCAAAGTGACAGCCTAGAGAGTTCATGTAAGCAGTTTGTAAACACACATACAGCCCTATTCCCTACCTCACTGAGACACATACAATGAAGAGACACATACCTGCAAGCATACACACCAGTGGAGGCTCAGAGGAAGGGGAGGACTGTCCGCATCAGTGGAAAAAAATGTTGGACACCCAATCAAAGGATCAGAGAAACAATCCAGTACTGAAAGAATAAGCATAAAATGTGGCGAGTAGTTGACTCAATAGTTGAACAGTTTTGAACAAATGTATTTATTCAACATTAAAGGAGAAGCAAGAAAGAGAGAGTGTGTGTGAGAGAGAGAGCTATATTTCATAGTATTTTTTAAACTTTCACTTTCACTTACCTAGCTTGTGAATTCAGTTAGCTGTTTCGCCTACTCATACACCCGGCTCAAAGAGAGAGGGATGCTATGTTAGCTAGCTGGCTATGGTTATCCAAAACACTGGAACCCTTCCAAGTCAAGGTAAGCTGTTTTTTTTTATTTTTTATAAATGTTATTGCCACCGGGCCCGCCAGTGTAACTGCTAAACTGCTTGCTGACTGTACACTAGCTGTACTGCATGATTGACACTTTAATGTAGGCTGTGTATAGTGGTTAGTGATTATGGTATGAAGGCTTGACTTGGAAAGGTTTTTTCGCCTGGTCACAGACACTGTTTTGTTGTGCACTGAAGTCCATTAGAGTGCCTAGATAAGAGGAGGAATTATCCAACGAGCAAAGTGATGATGCTGTTTGTATGTGGCTGCTATGAAAGTGAACTGCGTTTGCAGATGATCAGGGGTGTATTCATTCTGCCGATTCTGTTGAAAAAATGTTTCTTAAACAAACGGTGATAAACATGCCTACATTTGTCAAATAGAAACAGCAACGGTTTGGACTGCAGATTACACCCTGCATCAACTAGATGCAGGCAAGAGTGTCCAAGGCGGAATTGAAATTGTCACTATCTGTCACCTTGATTACTCAACATTTTCTCCCGACCTGTGCACCTACGTTGTAAATTGTCATTCGTAGGCTAGACTGTAGCAACCTCATGATGGGTAAAAGGAAAATTGAGTATCATGTAGTAGCCTAAACCTATCAATGTTACGTTGAGCTGGGCGAATGCAATATGAATGACAGTCATCCAATATGCTGTAATAGAAATAAGGCCATGCTCATTCAAAATAATATTGGCCTTCCTGATCTGAAACAGCATCAACCGCCACTGATATACACGCAGAGACACACAAAAACATTCTGAATTAGGTTTATGACTGAGTTGAGACCTAGTGAATATGAATGCTTTAGTTGTAACTGTGACTGATAGAGGACTTGTCTATGTCTGCTAGTTAGAGGTGCTGTGATGAAGTTGTTATTGTTCTGACGGAGATGTTTCAGCTGTGATAAAGGTGTCACTGTTCTGACTGAGATGTTTCAGCTGTGATAAAGGTGTCATTGATCTGACTGAGATGTTTCAGCTGTGATAAAGGTGTCATTGTTCTGACTGAGATGTTTCAGCTGTGATAAAGGTGTCATTGTTCTGACGGAGATGTTTCAGCTGTGATAAAGGTGTCATTGTTCTGACTGAGATGTTTCAGCTGTGATAAAGGTGTCATTGTTCTGACTGAGATGTTTCAGCTGTGATAAAGGTGTCATTGTTCTGACGGAGATGTTTCAGCTGTGATAAAGGTGTCATTGTTCTGACTGAGATGTTTCAGCTGTGATAAAGGTGTCATTGTTCTGACGGAGATGTTTCAGCTGTGATAAAGATGTCATTGTTCTGACTGAGATGTTTCAGCTGTGATAAAGGTGTCATTGTTCTGACTGAGATGTTTCAGCTGTGATAAAGGTGTCATTGTTCTGACTGAGATGTTTCAGCTGTGATAAAGGTGTCATTGTTCTGACGGAGATGTTTCAGCTGTGATAAAGATGTCATTGTTCTGACTGAGATGTTTCAGCTGTGATAAAGGTGTCATTGTTCTGACTGAGATGTTTCAGCTGTGATAAAGGTGTCATTGTTCTGACTGAGATGTTTCAGCTGTGATAAAGGTGTCATTGTTCTGACTGAGATGTTTCAGCTGTGATAAAGGTGTCATTGTTCTGACTGTGATGTTTCAGCTGTGATAAAGATGTCATTGTTCTGACTGAGATGTTTCAGCTGTGATAAAGGTGTCATTGTTCTGACTGAGATGTTTCAGCTGTGATAAAGGTGTCATTGTTCTGACTGAGATGTTTCAGCTGTGATAAAGGTGTCATTGTTCTGACTGAGATGTTTCAGCTGTGATAAAGGTGTCATTGTTCTGACGGAGATGTTTCAGCTGTGATAAAGATGTCATTGTTCTGACTGAGATGTTTCAGCTGTGATAAAGGTGTCATTGTTCTGACTGAGATGTTTCAGCTGTGATAAAGGTGTCATTGTTCTGACGGGGATGTTTCAGCTGTGATAAAGGTGTCATTGTTCTGACGGAGATGACTGTGGTTCTGTTCTGACGGGGATTGTTTCTGACTGCTGTGATAAAGGTGTCATTGTTCTGACTGAGATGTTTCAGCTGTGATAAATGTGTCATTGTTCTGACAGATGTTTCAGCTGTGATAAAGGTGTCATTGTTCTGACGGAGATGTTTCAGCTGTGATAAAGGTGTCATTGTTCTGACTGAGATGTTTCAGCTGTGATAAAGGTGAGAGAGAGAGAGATCAATTTGCCATCACAGGTGAATTAGGGAAGAAAAAGAGAGAGTGTGTGTTTAACAAGGGAGCAAAGACAACGTATTTGAATGTGCGATAGGAAAGCTGGAGGAAGCTCAGGAGAATGAATATGGATTGAGAAGATTCAAGCTTTTTTGCCCATTTATCTAATCTCCCCACTGGTCCGCTACTCCGTCATTCTCTCTCTCTCTGTGTGTGTGTGTGTGTGTGTGTGTGTGTGTGTGTGTGTGTGTGTGTGTGTGTGTGTGTGTGTGTGTGTGTGTGTGTGTGTGTGTGTGTGTGTGTGTGTGTGTGTGTGTGTGTGTGTGTGAGAGAGAGAGAGAGCTGGACTGAGGACCAGGAGGGGAGGTTTAATCTACCACAAGCTTCGGCTGGGAATGATTACCACACGCTTCGGCTGGGAATGATTATCTCAAGCTTCGGCTGGGAAGCACAGACAACGCCTCAGCCTTAACGCTCCCCCTGTCAATAGACACACACACACTTACCAAAACCTTCCTACAGCCTATGAGAGAGAGAAAGCGGTGGAGGAAAAAGTAAATGAGGGGAGGAGAGTTCTGAGTTCTGAGTCCTTCAAATGGAGGAGAGGAGTGAGGAAAGAGAGGTCATGCACGTGTGGAGCTGAGCAGGGACCCCTGGAGCTGAAGACAGCAGGGTGCCCTGTCAGACTGTTCCCTACTAATGCACAGTAACAACACAGAGAGAGAGAGAGATGTAGAGGGAGCAAGTGGGGAAGAGAGACTTACAGGGAGACAGTGAGGGAGAGAGTGGGGGAGAAAGACGTAGAGGGAGAGAGTGGGGAAGGGAGATGGTGAGAGCGTGGGAGAGAAATGTAGAGAGAGAGTGGGGGAGAGAGACAGAGGGAGAGAATGGAGAGAGAGACATTGAGGGAGAGAGTGGGGAAGAGAGACGTAGAGGGAGAGAGTGGGGGAGAGAGACGTAGAGGGAGAGAGTGGGGGAGAGAGACAGAGAGAGAGTAGGGAGAGAGACGTTGAGGTAGAGAGTGGGGGAGAGAGCCGTTGAGAGAGAGAGAGAGAAGGAGAGAGAGAGAGCGAGAGAGAGAGAGAGAGAGAGAGAGATTGGGGGAGAGAGGCAGAGAGAGTGGGGGAGAGAGACGTAGAGGGAGAGAGTGGGGGAGAGAGTTGGAGAGAGAGAGAGTGGGGGAGAGAGATGGAGAGAGAGAGAGACAGAGAGAGAGAGAGTGGGGAAGAGAGACGTAGAGGGGAGAGTGGGGGAGGGAGACGTAGATGGAGAGAGTGGGGGGAGAGAGAGAGTGGGGGAGAGAGACCGAGAGAGAGAGAGTGGGGGAGAGAGATGTTGAGGGAGAGAGGGTGGGATAGAGACAGAGAGAGAGAGAGAGAGAGAGAGAGAGAGAGAGAGAGAGTGGGGGAGAAAGACGTTGAGGGAGAGAGTGGGGGAGGGAGATGGAGAGAGAGAGAGTGGGGGAGAGAGGGAGAGAGAGAGTGGGGGAGAGAGACGTTGAGAGAGAGAGTGGGGGAGAGAGACGTAGAGGGAGAGAGTGGGGAATAGAGATGGTGAGAGCATGGGAGAGAAATGTAGAGAGAGATAGTGGGGAGAGAGACATTGAGGGAGAGAGTGAGGAAGAGAGACGTAGAGGGAGAGAGTGGGGGAGAGAGACGTTGAGAGAGAGTGGGGGAGAGAGACGTTGAGAGAGAGAGAGAGAGAGAGTGGGGGAGAGAAACAGATACAGAGAGAGTGGGGGAGAGAAACAGACAGAGAGAGTGGGGGAGAGAGACATTGAGGGAGCGAGTGGGGGAGAGAGATGGAGAGAGACGTAGAGGGAGAGAGTGGGGTAGAGAAACAGAGAGAGAGAGTGGGGGAGAGAGATGGAGAGAGAGAGAGTGGGGGAGAGAGACGTTGAGGGAGAGAGTGGGGGAGAGAGCCGTTGAGAGAGAGAGTGGGGGAGAGAAACAGAGACAGAGAGAGTGGGGGAGAGAAACGTTGTGGGAGAGAGTGGGGGAGAGAGATGGGGAGAGAGACAGAGGGAGAGAATGGGGTAGAGAAACAGAGAGAGAGAGTGGGGGAGAGAGATGGAGAGAGAGAGTGGGGGGAGAGACAGATGGAGAGAGAGAGAGAGAGAGAGAGTGGGGGAGAGAGACGTAGAGGGAGAGAGTGTGGGAGAGAGACGGAGAGAGAGAGTGGGGGAGAGAGACGTAGAGGGAGAGAGTGTGGGAGAGAGACGGAGAGAGAGAGTGGGGGAGAGAGACGTAGAGGGAGAGAGTGTGGGAGAGAGACGGAGAGAGAGAGTGGGGGAGAGAATCAGAGAGAGAGAGTTGGGGAGAGTGACATTGAGGTGGAGAGATGGGAAAGAAAGGGGTAAAACAAAAATAGAAAAACTGGAAACAAAAGTTCAAGAAAATAGGCCTGATGGAGAGAGAAGATGGTCTCTTCTATAAATCCTGATGGAGAGAGAAGATGGTCTCTGCTTTAAGGCCTGATGGAGAGAGAAGATGGTCTCTTCTATAAATCCTGATGGAGAGAGAAGATGGTCTCTTCTATAAATCCTGATGGAGAGAGAAGATGGTCTCTGCTTTAAGGCCTGATGGAGAGAGAAGATGGTCTCTTCTATAAATCCTGATGGAGAGAGAAGATGGTCTCTGCTTTAAGGCCTGATGGGGAGAGAAGATGGTCTCTGCTTTAAGGCCTGATGGGGAGAGAAGATGGTCTCTTCTATAAATCCTGATGGAGAGAGAAGATGGTCTCTTCTGCTCCTGATGGAGAGAGAAGAAGGCCTGATGGAGAGAGAAGATGGTCTCTGCTTTAAGGCCTGATGGGGAGAGAAGATGGTCTCTGCTTTAAGGCCTGATGGAGAGAGAAGATGGTTTCTGATATAAAGCCTTATGGTCGAACCCTATTTTCTCTCAAAACCACAACTCTCTGTCTCAACTGGAGCAGACCCCTCCTCAACATCCCCTCCTCCTACTTACTATACTCCATCTATCCATATGTCTCTCTCTACGTATCATATTCATTTTCTATCTTGTTTTCTGCCCTTTACCCACTTTTTCCTTTCTCTGTCTTTCTCTTTCTCTTTTCCTCCTTCCTGTCCCTCTCCTCCCCTCCCCTCGCCTCTCTCCCTCTCTCCGGTTGAATGGGGACAGACAGGCTGAGAGAGATGTGAGACTAGGCCAATTTGTTCTGACATGAAGAGATGTTTAGGTGGGAGGAAGGCCTTAGACAGATGGAGAGAGAGGATTCAACGATTGGAAGAAAGAGGGGGACAGACATGAGTTACAGACGGAGAAACAGAGAGAGAGCGAGAGCGAGAGAGAGACAGTGACAGACATGAGGGTTGACATGCAGACGGACATGTTTTGGTAGCTTTGCCTGTCCCCCGTGCCATTCCAGTGTAGCCCCCGTGTCCTAGGCATGTTGCTAGCATGTTGTGGGCGTGTAGCCGGCATGCTGTGGCTGAGTGGTGCTGTCTAATCTTGGGGGGTAAGAGAGCATCGACTTCCCAGGGCTCTCTCTGCTCAGCACCTTGTTAGACAGCCACTCCAAGAGCACCACACCCCAACACCCCTGTCACAACCACTTCTCTACCTCTTCCATCTCCCTCTCTCCTTCCCCCTCTCTCTACACTTTTCTCTCTCCCATCTCTCACTCCTCTTCATCCCCCTCTAACTCTCTCTCCCATCCTTTCCCCTATATTTATCTCCTCCATCTACCTCCCTCCCTTTCTCCATCCCCTTCTCTCTGCATCTCTCTCTCCCTACTCCCTCACTCTCTCTCTCCATCCCCCTCACTCTACAATCTCTCTCCCTACTCCCTCACTCCCTCTCTCCATCCCCCTCTCTCTACATCTCTCTCTCCATACTCCCTCACTCCCTCTCTCCATCCCCCTTTCTCTACATCTCTCTCTCGCTACTCCCTCACTCCCTCTTTCCATCCCCCCCTCTCTACATCTCTCTCTCCCTACTCCCCCACTCCCTCTCTCCATCCCCCTCTCTCTAAATCTCTCTCTCTCCCTACTCCCTCACTCCCTCTCTCCATCCCCTCTCTCTACATCTCTCTCCCTACTCCCTCACTCCCTCTCTCCATCCCCCTCTCTCTACATCTCTCTCTCTCCATACTCCCTCACTCCCTCTTTCTATCCCCCTTCTCTACATCTCTCTCTCCCTACTCCCCCACTCCCTCTCTCCATCCCCCTCTCTCTACATCTCTCTCTTTCTCTCCCTACTCCCTCACTCCCTCTCTCCATCCCCCTCTCTCTACATCTCTCTCCCTACTCCCTCACTCCCTCTCTCCATCCACCTCTCTCTACATCTCTCCCCCTACTCCCTCACTCCCTCTCTACATCCCCCTCTCTATACCCCTCTCACTCTTTTCATCCCCTCTTTCTTCCTCCTCCATATCTCTTTCCATTCCTCTCTCACAGGGTCAGGTCAGTGGGTGTCATTGTGTCATTGCATTAAGTTCTAATTCAGCTGACTGCTTTTAAGTGTTTTGTTTCAACTTTCTGATTGTGATTAATTTGTCAATTATAACAAACCTTATGGTATAGTCTTCTTTGAACACTTTATTGATTTATGTTTGTTGGAGGGGTGAATATGTTGAAGTTGAAAGTTGTTTTTATTTTATATACATACACATAAAACAGTGAACTAATACTTTGTGGATGGGAAGTGTGTTTTCCTGTATGTGTGTGGGTGTGCGTGTGTGTGTGTGGTTGACAGGCTTTGAGTGTGTTGTCTGCATTAAGGAAACTGCTGTCTCTGGCTAATGGAGGATCAGTCCAGCCTAACACAGACTGGCAGGTTACACACAAACACAGACACACACACACACACACACACACACACACACAACCACACACATCTACACACACACAAACACACACTCTGCTGTCTGCTGTGACTGTCATGTCTCAGTGGGGTTTTGAACTTATTAATTAACAGACTGATATAGATAAAGAGACCCATGGGAAGCAGGAACTCACACTGTCCCAGAAGCCCCATTCAGATTGGTTGAATTGGATTGGTGGCGTATGTAAACACTCCGTCCACAAACCCAATTCCTTTAAATCCTTTATGCAGGTGAGCGTGTGCACACTACGGCAAGGAGGGGGGTGAATTGAATTGGGCTCTTGAGATGTGTTTTGGTAGGAGGAGTGTGGGGGGGGGTGCAATGCATCTTCTCACTTAGCTAGGCCTCTAGGACTAAGTAGAGAGCAAACACTACATAGAACTAACGCCATATAGTGCTAATACCACAGAGAGCTAAAGCCATAGAGAGCTTACACTACAGAAAGCTAAAGCCATAGAGAGCTAAAGCCATAGAGAGCTAACTCTACAGAAAGTTAAAGCCATAGAGAGCTAAAGCCATAGAGAGCTAACGCTACAGAAAGCTAAAGCCATAGAGAGCTAAAGCCATATAGAGCAAATACCACAGAGAGCAAAAGCCATAGAGAGCTAACGCTACAGAAAGCTAAAGCCAAAGAGAGCTAAAGCCATAGAGAGCTAACGCTACAGAAAGCTAAAGCCATAGAGAGCAAAAGCCATAGAGAGCTAACACTACAGAAAGCTAACGCCACAGAGAGCTAACGCCATAGAGAGCTAACGCCATAGAGAGCTAAAGCCATACAGAGCTAACACTACAGAAAGCTAACGCCACAGAGAGCTAAAGCCATAGAGAGCTAAAACCATAGAGAGCTTACACTACAGAAAGCTAACGCAACAGAGAGCTAACACTACAGATAGCTAACGCCATAGAGAGCAAACACTATAGAGAGCTAACACTATAGAGAGATAACACCATAGAGAGCTAACACTATAGAGAGCTAACACTATAGAGAGCTAACACTACAGAGAGCTAACACCATAGAGAGCTAACACTACAGAGAGCTAACGCCATAGAGAGCTAACACTGCAGAGAGCTAACACTGCAGAGAGCTAACACTACAGAGAGCTAGCACTGCAGAGAGCTAACACTATAGAGAGCTAACACTACAGAGAGTTAACACTGCAGAGAGCTAACACTACAGAGAGCTAACACTGCAGAGAGCTAACACTATAGAGAGATAACACTACAGAGAGCTAACACTACAGAGAGCTAACACTATAGAGAGCTAACAATACAGAGAGATAACACTATAGAGAGCTAACACTACAGAGAGCTAACACTATCGAAAGCTAACACTATAGAGAGCTAACACTATAGAGTGCTAACACTGCAGAGAGCTAACGCCACAGAGAGCTAACACTACAGAGAGCTAACACTGCAGAGAGATAACACTACAGACAGCTAACGCCACAGAGAGATAACACTACAGAGAGCTAACACTTCAGAGAGCTAATGCCACAGAGAACTAACACTACAGAGAGCTAACACTACAGAGAGATAACACTACAGAGAACTAACGCCACAGAGAGCTAACACTACAGAAAGCTAAAGCCATAGAGAGCTAAAGCCATAGAGCGCTAACGCTACAGAAAGCTAAAGCCATCGAGAGCTAAAGCCATAGAGAGCTAACGCTACAGAAAGCTAAAGCCATAGAGAGCTAAACCCATATAGAGCTAATACCACAGAGAGCAAAGGCCATAGAGAGCTAATGCTACAGAAAGCTAAAGCCATAGAGAGCTAAAGCCATAGAGAGCTAACGCTACAGAAAGCTAAAGCCATAGAGAGCAAAAGCCATAACACTACAGACAGCTAGAAGCAACAGCCATAGAGAGCTAACACTATACAGAGAGATAACACTACAGAGAGCTAACACTACAGAGAGCTAAAGCCATAGAGAGCTAAAACCATAGAGAGAGAGCTAATGCCACAGAGAACTAACACTACAGAGAGCTAACAACACTACAGAGAGATAACACTACAGAGAACTAAGAGATAACACAGAGAGCTAACACTACAGAAAGCTAAAGCCACAGAGAGCTACAGAAAGCTAAAGCTAAAGCCTATAGAGAGCTAACACTACAGAAATCTAAAGCCATAGAGAGCTAAACCCATATAGAGCTAATACCACAGAGAGCAAAGGCCATAGAGAGCTAATGCTACAGAAAGCTAAAGCCATAGAGAGCTAAAGCCATAGAGAGCTAACGCTACAGAAAGCTAAAGCCATAGAGAGCAAAAGCCATAGAGAGCTAACACTACAGAAAGCTAAAGCCATAGAGAGCAATAGCCATAGAGAGCTAACACTACAGAAAGCTAACGCCACAGAGAGCTAATACCACAGAGAGCTAACACCATAGAGAGCTAAAGCCATACAGAGCAAACACTACAGAAAGCTAACGCCACAGAGAGCTAAAGCCATAGAGAGCTAAAACCATAGAGAGCTTACACTACAGAAAGCTAACGCAACAGAGAGCTAACACTACAGATAGCTAACACCATAGAGAGCAAACACTATAGAGAGCTAACACTACAGAAAGCTAACGCCACAGAGAGCTAACACTATAGAGAGCTAACACTATAGAGAGCTAACACTATAGAGAGCTAACACTATAGAGAGATAAAACCATAGAGAGCTAACACTATAGAGAGCTAACACTACAGAGAGCTAACACCATAGAGAGCTAACACTACAGAGAGCTAACACTACAGAGAGATAACACTACAGAGAGCTAACACTGCAGAGAGCTAACACTATAGAGAGATAACACTACAGAGAGCTAACACTATAGAGAGCTAACAATATAGACAGATAACTGGGTATGTACATAGTCAATGGTAGGCTTCGAGGGGACTCCTATGGTAGGTACACCTATAGCTCATCTCTTGGCAGTAGTACTGTAGACTACTTTATCACTGACCTCAACCCAGTCTCTCAGAGCATTCACAGTCAGCCCACTGACACCCCTATCAGACCACAGCAAAATCACAGTCTACTTAAACAGAGCAATACTCAATCATGAGGCATCAAAGCCAAAGGAACTGAGTAACATTAAGAAATGCTATAGATGGAAGGAATGCAGTTTGGAAACCTACCAAAAAACAATTAGGCAACAACAAATTCAATCCCCTTTAGACAATTTCCTGGGTAAAACGTTCCACTGTAATAGTGAAGGTGTAAACTTGGCAGTAGAAAATCTCAACAGTATATTTGACCTCTCAGCTTCCCTATCAAATCGAAAAATCTCAAATAGAAAACCGAAGAAAATTAACAACAATGACAAATGGTTTGATGAAGAATGCAAAAATCTAAGAAAGAAACTGAGAAACCTGTCCAACCAAAAACATAGAGACCCGGAAAACCTGAGTCTACGCCTTCACTATGGTGAATCACTAAAACAATACAGAAATACAATACGGAAAAAGAAGGAACAGCATGTCAGAAATCAGCTCAATGTAATTGAAGAATCCATAGACTCTAACCACTTCTGGGAAAATTGGAAAACACTAAACAAACAACAACACAAAGAATTATCTATCCAAAATGGAGATGTGTGAGTAAACCACTTCTCCAATCTTTTTGGCTCTATAACAAAGAATAAAGAGCAAAAACATATACATGATCAAATACAGATCTTAAAATCAACTATTAAAGACTACCAGAACCCACTGGATTCTCCAATTACATTGAATGAGTTACAGGACAAAATAAAAACCCTCCAACCCAAAAAGGCCTGTGGTGTTGATGGTATCCTCAATGAAATGATCAAATATACAGACAACAAATTCCAATTGGCTATACTAAAACTCTTTAACATCATCCTTAGCTCTGGCATCTTCCCCAATATTTGGAACCAAGGAGTGATCACCCCAATCCACAAAAATGGAGACAAATTTGACCCCAATAACTACCGTGGAATATGCGTCAACAGTAACCTTGGGAAAATCCTCTGCATTATCATTAACAGCAGACTCGTACACTTCCTCAATGAAAACAATGTACTGAGCAAATGTCAAATTGGCTTTTTACCAAATTACCGTACAACAGACCATGTATTCACCCTGCACACCCTAATTGACAAACAAACAAACCAAAACCAAGGCAAAGTCTTCTCATGCTTTTTTGATTTCAAAAAAGCCTTGGACTCAATTTGGCATGAGGGTCTGCTATACAAACTGATGGAAAGTGGTGTTGGGGGTAAAACATACGACATCATAAATTCCATGTACACAAACAACAAGTGTGCGGTTAAAATTGGCAAAAAACACACAAATTTCTTCACACAGGGTCGTGGGGTTAGACAGGTATGCAGCTTAAGCCCCACCCTCTTCAACATATATATCAACGAACTGGCGCGGGCACTAGAAAAGTCTGCAGCACCCGGCCTCACCCTACTAGAATACAAAGTCAAATGTCTGCTGTTTGCTGATGATCTGGTACTTCTGTCACCAACCAAGGAGGGCCTACAGCAGCACCTAGATCTTATGCACAGATTCTGTCAGACCTGGGCCCTGACAGTAAATCTCAGTAAGACCAAAATAATGGTGTTCCAAAAAAGGTCCAGTCACCAGGACCACAAATACAAATTCCATCTAGACACTGTTGCCCTAGAGCACACAAAAAACTATACATACCTTGGCCTAAACATCAGCGCCACAGGTAACTTCCACAACGCTGTGAACGATCTGAGAGACAAGGCAAGAAGGGCATTCTATGCCATCAAAAGGAACATAAATTTCAACATACCAATTTGGATCTGGCTAAAAATACTTGAATCAGTCATAGAGCCCATTGCCCTTTATGGTTGTGAGGTCTGGGGTCCGCTCACCAACCAAGACTTCACAAAATGGGACAAACACCAAATTGAGACTCTGCACGCAGAATTCTGCAAAAATATCCTCCGTGTACAACGTAGAACACCAAATAATGCATGCAGAGCAGAATTAGGCCGATACCCACTAATTATCAAAATTCAGAAAAGAGCTGTTAAATTCTATAACCACCTAAAAGGAAGCGATTCCCAAACCTTCCACAACAAAGCCATCACCTACAGAGAGATGAACGTGGAGAAGAGTCTCCTAAGCAAGCTGGTCCTGGGGCTCTGTTCACAAACACACCCTACAGAGCCCCAGGACAGCAGCACAATTAGACCCAACCAAATAATGAGAAAACAAGAAGATAATTACTTGACACATTGGAAAGAAGTAACAAAAAAACAGGGCAAACTAGAATGCTATTTGGCCCTAAACAGACACTACACAGCGGCAGAATACCTGACCACTGTGACTGACCCAAAACTAAGGAAAGCTTTGACTATGTACAGACTCAGCGAGCATAGCCTTGCTATTGAGAAAGGCCGCCGTAGGAAGACATGGCTCTCATGAGAAGACAGGCTATGTGCTCACTGCCCACAAAATGAGGTGGAAACTGAGCTGCACTTCCTAACCTCCTGCCCAATGTATGACCATATTAGAGAGACATATTTCCCTCAGATTACACAGATCCACAAAGAATTCGAAAACAAATCGAATTTTGAAAAACTCCCATATCTACTGGGTGAAATTCCACAGTGTGCCATCAGAGCAGCAAGATTTGTGACCTGTTGCCATGAGAAAAAGGCAACCAGTGAAGAACACGCACTATTGTAAATACAACCCATATCTATGCTTATTTATTTTATCTTGTGTCCTTTACCATTTGTACATTGTAAAAACACTGTATATATATAATATGACATTTGTAATGCCTTTATTGTTTTGAAACCTCTGTATGTGTGATGTCTACTGTTAATTTCACTTTATATATTATCTACCTTACTTGCTTTGGCAATGTTAACACATGTTTCCCATGCCAATAAAGCCCTTAAATTGAATTGAATTGAGATAACACTATAGAGAGCTAACACTACAGAGAGATAACACTATCGAAAGCTAACACTATAGAGAGCTAACACTATAGAGAGCGAACACTACAGAGAGCTAACACTACAGAGAGCTAACACTACAGAGAGCTAACACTGCAGAGAGCTAACGGCACAGAGAGCTAACACCACAGAGAGCTAACACTGCAAAGAGATAACACTACAGACAGCTAACGCCACAGATAGCTAACACTACAGAGAGCTAACACTACAGAGAGCTAACACTACAGAGAGATAACACTACAGAGAGCTAACGCCACAGAGAGATAACACTACAGAGAGATAACACTACAGAGAGATAACACTACAAAGAGATAACACTACAGAGAGCTAACACTACAGAGATAACACTACAGAGAGCTAACACTACAGAGATCTAATGCCACGGATAGATTACACTACAGAGAGCTAACGCCACAGAGAGCTAACAATACAGAGAGCTAACACTATAGAGAACTAACACTATAGAGAACTAACACTGCAGAGAGCTAACGCCACAGAGAGATAACACTACAGAGAGCTAATGCCACAGAGAGCTAACACTATAGAGAGCTAACACTGCAGAGAGCTAACGCCACAGAGAGATAACACTACAGAGAGCTGACGTCACAGAGAGCTAACACTACAGAGAGCTAACACTATAGATAGATAACACTACAGAGAGCTAACGCCACAGAGAGATAACACTATAGAGAGCTAACGCCACAGAGAGCTAACACTATAGAGAGCTAACACTGCAGAGAGCTAACGCCACAGAGAGATAACACTACAGAGAGCGAACGCCACAGAGAGCTAACACTGCAGAGAGCTAACACTATAGAGAGATAACACTATAGAGAGGTAACACTACAGAGAGCTAACGCCACAGAGAGATAACACTACAGAGAGCTAACGTCAAAGAAGCAAGATAGAGAGGAACACTTGAATAAATTAATTGAAGGGGATAACGAGAAGGGATAATAAAGGAGGAAGGGGGAGAGAGGGATAATGAAGTAGGAATGGGGAGATAGGGATAATGAAGGGGGAGAGAGGGATAAAAAACATTTTTTATTTTTTATTTCACCTTTATTTAACCAGGTAGGCTAGTTGAGAACAAGTTCTCATTTGCAACTGCGACCTGGCCAAGATAAAGCTTAGCAGTGTGAACAGACAACACAGAGTTACACATGGAGTAAACAATTAACAAGTCAATAACACAGTACAAAAAAGGGGAGTCTATATACATTGTGTGCAAAAGGCATGAGGAGGTAGGCGAATAATTACAATTTTGCAGATTGGCACTGGAGTGATAAATGATCAGATGGTCATGTACAGGTAGAGATACTGGTGTGCAAAAGAGCAGAAAAGTAAATAAATAAAAACAGTGTGGGGATGAGGTAGGTGAAAATGGGTGGGCTATTTACCAATAGACTATGTACAGCTGCAGCGATCGATTAGCTGCTCAGATAGCACATGTTTGAAGTTGGTGAGGGAGATAAAAGTCTCCACCTTCAGGGATTTTTGCAATTCGTTCCTGTCACAGGCAGCAGAGTATTGGAACGAAAGGCGGCCAAATGAGGTGTTGGCTTTAGGGATGATCAGTGAGATACACCTGCTGGAGGGCGTGCTACGGATGGGTGTTGCCATCGTGACCAGTGAACTGAGATAAGGCGGAGCTTTACCTAGCATGGACTTGTAGATAACCTGGAGCCAGTGGGTCTGGCGCCGAATATGTAGCGAGGGCCAGCCGACTAGAGCATACAAGTCGCAGTGGTGAGTGGTATAAGGTGCTTTAGTGACAAAACGGATGGCACTGTGATAAACTACATCCAGTTTGCTGAGTAGAGTGTTGGAGGCAATTTTGTAGATGACATCGCCGAAGTCGAGGATCGGTAGGATAGTCAGTTTTACTAGGGTAAGTTTGGCGGCGTGAGTGCAGGAGGCTTTGTTGCGGAATAGAAAGCCGACTCTTGATTTGATTTTCGATTGGAGATGTTTGATATGAGTCTGGAAGGAGAGTTTACAGTCTAGCCAGACACCTAGGTACTTATAGGTGTCCACATATTCAAGGTCGGAATCATCCAGGGTGGTGATGCTCGTCGGGCATACGGGTGCAGGCAGCGATCGGTTGAAAAGCATGCTTTTGGTTTTACTAGCGTTTAAGAACAGTTGGAGGCCACGGAAGGAGTGTTGTATGGCATTGAAGCTCGTTTGGAGGTTAGATAGCACAGTGTCCAAGGACGGGCCGGAAGTATATAGAATGGTGTCGTCTGCGTAGAGGTAGATCAGGGAATCGCCCGCAGCAAGAGCAACATCATTGATATATACAGAGAAAAGAGTCGGCCCGAGAATTGAACCCTGTGGCACCCCCATAGAGACTGCCAGAGGACCGGACAGCATGCCCTCCGATTTGACACACTGAACTCTGTCTGCAAAGTAATTGGTGAACCAGGCAAGGCAGTCATCCGAAAAACCGAGGTTCTGAGTCTGCCGATAAGAATATGGTGATTGACAGAGTCGAAAGCCTTGGCAAGGTCGATGAAGACGGCTGCACAGTACTGTCTTTTATCGATGGCGGTTATGATATCGTTTAGTACCTTGAGTGTGGCTGAGGTGCACCTGTGACCGGCTCGGAAACCAGATTGCACAGCGGAGAAGGTACGGTGGGATTCGAGATGGTCAGTGACCTGTTTGTTGACTTGGCTTTCGAAGATTTTAGATAGGCAGGGCTGGATGGATATAGGTCTGTAACAGTTTGGGTCCAGGGTGTCTCCCCCTTTGAAGAGGGGAATGACTGCGGCAGCTTTCCAATCCTTGGGGATCTCAGACGATATGAAAGAGAGGTTGAACAGGCTGGTAATAGGGGTTGCGACAATGGCGGCGGATAGTTTCAGAAATAGGGGGTCCAGATTGTCAAGCCCAGCTGATTTGTACGGGTCCAGGTTTTGCAGCTCTTTCAGAACATCTGCTATCTGGATTTGGGTAAAGGAGAACCTGGAAGGGCTTGGGCGAGAAGCTGCGGTGGGGGCGGAGCTGTTGGCTGAGGTTGGAGTAGCCAGGCGGAAGGCATGGCCAGCCGTTGAGAAATGCTTGTTGAAGTTTTTGATAATCATGGATTTATCGGTGGTGACCGTGTTACCTAGCCTCAGTGCAGTGGGCAGCTGGGAGGAGGTGCTCTTGTTCTCCATGGACTTCACAGTGTCCCAGAACTTTTTGGAGTTGGAGCTACAGGATGCAAACTTCTGCCTGAAGAAGCTGGCCTTAGCGTTCCTGACTGACTGCGTGTATTGGTTCCTGACTTCCCTGAACAGTTGCATATCGCGGGGACTATTCGATGCTATTGCAGTCCGCCACAGGATGTTTTTGTGCTGGTCGAGGGCAGTCAGGTCTGGAGTGTACCAAGGGCTGTATCTGTTCTTGGTTCTGCATTTTTTGAACGGAGCATGCTTATCTAAAATGGTGAGGAAGTTACTTTTAAAGAATGACCAGGCATCCTCAACTGACGGAATGAGGTCAATGTCCTTCCAGGATACCCGGGCCAGGTCGATTAGGAAGGCCTGCTCACAGAAGTGTTTTAGGGAGCGTTTGACAGTGATGAGGGGTGGTCGTTTGACTGCGGCTCCATAGCGGATACAGGCAATGAGGCAGTGATCGCTGAGATCCTGGTTGAAGACAGCGGAGGTGTATCTGGAGGGCCAGTTGGTCAGGATGACGTCTATGAGGGTGCCCTTGTTTACAGAGTTAGGGTTGTACCTGGTGGGTTCCTTGATGATTTGTGTGAGATTGAGGGCATCTAGCTTAGATTGTAGGACTGCATATCCCAGTTTAGGTCACCTAAAAGAACAAACTCTGAAGCTAGATGGGGGGCGATCAATTCACAAATGGTGTCCAGGGCACAGCTGGGAGCTGAGCGGGGTCGGTAGCAGGCGGCAACAGTGAGAGACTTATTTCTGGAGAGAGTCATTTTCAAAATTAGTAGTTTGAACTGTTTGGGTATGGACCTGGAAAGTATGACATTACTTTGCAGGCTATCTCTGCAGTAGACTGCAACTCCTCCCCCTTTGGCAGTTCTATCTTGACGGAAGATGTTATAGTTGGGTATGGAAATCTCAGAATTTTTGGTGGCCTTCCTGAGCCAGGACTCAGACATGGCAAGGACATCAGGGTTAGCAGAGTGTGCTAAAGCAGTGAGTAAAACAAACTTAGGGAGGAGGCTTCTGATGTTGACATGCATGAAACCAAGGCTTTTTCGATCACAGAGGTCAACAAATGAGGGTGCCTGTTGACATGCAGGGCCTGGGTTTACCTCCACATCACCCGCGGAACAGAGAAGGAGTAGTATGAGGGTGCGGCTGAAGGCTATCAAAACTGGTCGCCTAGAGCATTGGGGACAGAGAATAAGAGGAGCAGGTTTCTGGGCATGGTAGAATATATTCAGGGCATAATGCGCAGACAGGGGTATGGTGGGGTGCGGGTACAGCGGAGGTAAGCCCAGGCACTGGGTGATGATGAGAGAGGTTGTATCTCTGGACATGCTAGTTGTAATGGGTGAGGTCACCGCATGTGTGGGGGGTGGGACAAAGGAGGTATCAGGGGTATGAAGAGTGGAACTAGGCGCTCCATTGTGAACTAAAACAATGATAACTAACCTGAACAACAGTATACAAGGCATATTGACATTTGAGAGAGACATACAGCGAGGCATACAGTAATCACAGGTGTTGAATTGGGAAAGCTAGCTAAAACAGTAGGTGAGACAACAACAGCTAATCAGCTAGTACAACAACAGCAGGTAAAATGGTGTTGACTAGGCAACGGGGCCGACAGATAAAACATAAACAAGCAGAATGAGGTACCGTGATTAATGGACAGTCCAGCGTGCATCAGCTATGTAGCCAAGTGATCAGTGTCCAGGGGGCAGGGAAGCTGGATTAGTGAGTGTTTTCCAGGTTAAAAAAACTAACAATGACTAAATAGCTTGTAGATAGTTAGCTAGTTAGCTTCTGGAGGTTCTTGAGTGTGTTCTAAAAATTAAAAATAATAGCGATTCCGTATCACATTGGGTGAGGCAGGTTACCGGAAGGTATAAACAAATAAAAAATCTAAAAGAGATAAGAGAGTAAATATGGGTCCAGTGAGTGTTTGGGACGAGGCGATTCAGACGGTTAGCAGGCCTGTGCTAACAAGCTAACAGTTAGTAGGCCGGGGCTAAACAAGGTAGCAGTTAGCGGACCGGGGCTAAACAAGCTGGCAGTTAGCAGGCCGAAGTAGCAAGCAAGGAGATAGCAAGGGATAGAGAGTTAGCCTTTGGGGGACGTCGCGATGGGGTGAGTCTGTTTATTCCTCTTCATGCGGTGACATCAATAGACCGGTCGTGGGTCCGGGTAATTGTAGCCCAGGAGTATGCTACGGTGGTAGGTATTGAAGCCCAGGAGTATGCTACGGTGGTAGCACAGGTGCTCTGGCGGGGCTAGCTTCAGGCTAAGTGGGTGGAAGCGCTAGCCAGCAGTAATCGTCCGGGGTTGCGGTTTAGCTAAATAACTAGTTGCGAAGATCCAGCTGAAAGATGTTCCGTTTGCGGCGGGAATCCGCGGATAAAAAATAAAAAATATATAGGTCCGTTATGCTCTGGTTAGAGTCGCATTGTTCGAACTGGCGAGAGCTTTCTGAGCTAAAGGTTAGCTGATAACCGGTTAGCTGAAGACCGCTAGCATAGCTGGTAGTTAGCTGGCTAGCTTCAGTTGAGGGGTTCCGGTTCCGAAGTAAATATAAATACTAAATACTTTAGGAAAAAAATAGCTACATTGGATGAGGCGGGTTGAAGGAGAGTATTTGGAAGCTGAGGTTTAGCAAAATGTTTGAAAAGATATGCGAAGAAAAAATATGTAAAAACAAAAAAAAGACTAAATATACACGGGACAAGGGACACGACACGTCTTACTGCTACGCCATCTTGGACATCTCAAGGAGGAACGGGGGAGGGAGGGATAATGAAGTAGGAAGGGGGAGAAGGGATAATGAAGGAGGAAGGGGGAGAGAGGGATAATGAAGGGGGAACGGGGAGAGAGGGATAATGAAGGAGGAACGGGGGAGAAGGGATAATGAAGGAGGAACGGGGAGAGAGGGATAATGAAGTAGGAAGGGGAGATAGGAATAATGAAGGAGGAAGGGGGAGAGAGGGATAAGGAAGGAGGAACAGGGAGAGAGGGATAATGAAGGAGGAACGGGAGAGAGGGATAATGAAGACGGAAGGGGGAGAGAGGGATAATGAAGGAGGAAGGGGGAGAGAGGGATAATGAAGGAGGAAGGGGGAGAGAAGGGATAAGGAAGGAGGAACAGGGAGAGAGGGATAATGAAGAAGGAAGGGGGAGAGAGGGTTAATGAAGGAGGATGGGGAGAAGGGATAATGAAGGAGGATCGGGGAGAGATGGATAATGAAGGAGGAAGGGGGAGATAGGAATAGTGAAGGAGGAAGGGGGAGAGAGGGATAAGGAAGGAGGAACAGGGAGAGAGGGATAATGAAGAAGGAAGGGGGAGAGAGGGATAATGAAGGAGGATGGGGAGAGAGGGATAATGAAGGAGGAAGGGGGAGAGAGGGATGATGAAGTAAGAGTGAAAGAGTTTATGGAACTGAGGGGAAGGTTGCTCTTCAAAATCACAGAAGATGGAGTGAGAGGGTGGTTATGGAACATTATATTTTATTCTTGCTGCTATTGTTTAATTCACTAGGATCAATTCACAACACACGGAGAAGAATAGAAAAGTGCTGAGCAGGAGGTCACACACACACACACACACACACACACACACACACACACACACACACACACACACACACACACACACACACACACACACACACACACACACACACACACACACACACACACACACACACACACACACACACCTAGAGCTAAATGCTAAGGCTAAACAGTGTGTAATTAGGTCAGGAGGTAATTGGCCCAGGGCGACGTTACACGGCCAATCATCTTTCAGAATAACTCGCTCTATGCAAGTGACAGACACACACACACACACACACACACACACACACACACACACACACACACACACACACACACACACACACACACACACACACACACACACACACACACACACACACACACACACACACACACATAGTAACTGGGGTAGTAGTGGACCAATTTGTTAAGTGTCTACCCCGCCTCATTGTGTCAGTAATCAGACTAATTGTAGGGTGGTGGTGTGTGTGGAGAAGGTTCTTTTGTTGAAGACTGTGTATGATCTGTTTTTTATTTCTCGGGTAGTAAATGTTCCCAGTCATCTGTTCTTACCGTATGTGGTAAAACAGGAAGCTACATTCAGTCGTACGCTGAAGACCTAGTTTAAGTCTGAGGTTGCATGGCAGGACACTAACTAACTACACACAGGCCATGTCCAAATACCCGTACTTGTGATCTAAATAGTAAGCATTTTGGGTACATAAAAATAGAATGTTTTATAGTATGTGAAATTTTACAATTTCAGTATGCCTTAAAATGCCAGGATGTCGTACTCATTTTAGAATTCACTGCACACTATTGAGGAAGAGAATCGCCTTTCGAGACGCACATGTATCTAGCAACAGTTGACAATTTACATTTGACATTTTAGTCACTGAGCAGACACTCTTGCCCAGAACAGTTACTGCATTCATCTGAAGATAGCTAGGTGGGACAACCACATATCATATACAGTATTTCCCTCAATAAGGTAGCTATCAGTGGCATCAGAGCTAGGCTGCATTTGTTTTTACCAAACAGTAAGAATAGTACACAATATGCAGTTTCAGTAAGTAGTAGGCAAAACAGATTTGGGACACGACCATTCTTTTTACTGTAAAATACTTTCAGTATGTACTAATACTAATAATATATGTCTGAATTAGACTGCATGATATACTGTAAGGTTCTCCATATTTTCTGATTAACACTAGTGTGTGTGTGTGTGTGTGTGTGTGTGTGTGTGTGTGTGTGTGTGTGTGTGTGTGTGTGTGTGTGTGTGTGTGTGTGTGTGTGTGTGTGCTTGTGCGTGTGCGTGTGTGTGTGTGTGTGTCGTCCTAGACGAGAGGCATAAAACAATGTGTGTGGCACTTTCTGCTGCGGACGTGTGTTCACTCAGACACTGGTCTAATGAGAGAATGTTTTTAATCCAACCCATGCTGTAACACACACACACACACACACACACGGGCATAATTCTGCTGCGAATAGGCTTCTGCTGAAAGCATATTGCAGTTGAAGCAGTTTAGCAGCTGCAATTATGGTTTTGGACACATCATTGATTTAAACTCCAGATTAGGCTGGTGTGTCAGAGGTTGTGAATGCACACAGAACACTCTGCTCAATTCCCCTTTGCTACACCCCCACTGGGCATTTGCTCCCCTGTCGGACACAAGCACACACATATGCTACACACACATATACAACACACACGCACACATTCTGTTTCTTCACTCTCTCTCTCTCTCTCTCTCTCTCTCTCTCTCTCCGTCAGTCATGGACCTGCTCAGATTATTTAGGTCTCTGCCCTCCTCATTCCTACTTTCATGTTTTTTTTTCTCCTGCTCCCTTTCTCCTCTATTCCTCGACACACCTGAATGAAATATTGATGGCTCCCAAGCGCTGCTATTCATGCCTAAGTGGTTGTTTTTGTTTCTGAGAGGGGCGGCTGTTACACACAAATACACACACACACCGAAGCGGTGGTTGTTATTGTCACTGTTGGTTTATGGCCTGTACTCTGCTCAGGTTTTCTAAGTGCAAGGAGATAACAAGGGATGTGGGATTTAAATAAGGCTTTTTTCAATTGTTCTTGAGTCCTATCCTTTTCATTGTCCATTGAGTACCCTGTACCCTGTTCTTCTAAATACAGTATAACAAAGAATATTAGTATGGACACTATCGTTCAAATGTTTGGGGTCACTTAGAATTGTCCTTGTTTTTGAAAGAAAAGCACATTTTTTGTCCATTAAAATAACATCAGATTGATCAAAAATACAGTGTAGACATTGTTAAAGTTGTAAATGACTATTGTAGCTGGAAACGGCAGATTTTTTATGGAATATCGACATAGGCGTACAGAGGCCCATTATCAGCAACCATCACTCCTGTGTTTCAATGGCACATGGTGTTAGCTAATCCAAGTTTATCATTTTAGAAGGCTAATTGATCATTAGAAAACCCTTTTGCAATTATGTTAGCATAGCTAATTAACTTCTTGCGTCGAGATCCGGGATTCTATTTATAGCCTCGAGCTCATTAGCATAACGCAACGTTAACTATTCATGAAAATCGCAAATGAAATGAAATAAATGTGCTAGCTCTCAAGCTTAGCCTTTTCTTAACAACACTGTCATCTCAGATTTTCAAAATATGCTTTTGAACCATAGCAAAACAAACATTTGTGATAGCTAGCGTAGCATTTAGCGTAGCATTTAGCAGGCAACATTTGCACAAAAACCAGAAAAGGATTCAAATAAAATCATTTACCTTTGAAGAACTTCGGATGTTTTCAATGAGGAGACTCTCAGTTACATAGCAAATGTTCCGTTTTTCCTGAAAGATTCTTTGTGTAGGAGAAATCGCTCCGTTTTGTACATCACGTTTGGGTACCAAAAAAAAACGAAAATTCAGTCATCAAAACGGCAAACTGTTTTCCAAATTAACTCCATAATATCGACTGAAACACGGCAAACGCTGTTTAGAATCAATCCTCAATGTGTTTTTCACATATCTCTTCATTGATATATCATTCGTGGTAGTCTCCTTTCTCCGGTGAATCGCTTGGTAAAAGACGTGCAGTTGAAGATGACGCACCAATTTCGAAGGAGGACACCGGGCGGACACCTGGCAAATGTAGTCTCTTATGGTCAATCTTCCAATGATATGCCTACAAATACGTCACAATGCTGCAGACACCTTGGGGAAACGATAGATAGGGCAGGCTCATTCCTGTTGCAATCACAGCCATATAAGGAGACAATGAAAAACAGAGCCTCAAAAATCCTGCTCATTTCCTGGTTGCAGTTTCATCTTGGTTTTGCCTGTAGCTTCTGTTCTGGGGCACTCACAGACAATATCTTTGCTGCTCTGGAAACGTCAGAGTGTTTTCTTTCCAAAGCTATCAATTATATGCATAGTCAAGCATCTTTTTGTGACAAAATATTGCGCTTAAAACGGGCACGTCTTTTTATCCAAAAATGAAATAGCGCCCCCATAGATTTAACAGGTTAAAGAAGCAATAAATCTGGCCTTCTTTAAACTAGTTGAGTATCTGGAGCATCAGCATTTGTGGGTTCGATTACAGGCTCTAAATGGCCTGTAAACTTCACTGGCAGCTTCAACCTCTTGAGTGTAGGGGGCAGTATTTTGATGTTTAGATGAAAAATGTACCCACATGAAACTATGCATATAATTGTCAGATTAGGATAGAAAACACTCTAAAGTTTCCAAAACAGTCAACATATTGTTTGTGAGTATAAATAACTGATATTGCAAGAGAAAAGCTGAGGAAAATCCAACCAGGAAGTGCTGTTTTTCCTGAAACCTCTCTGTTCCATTGCATGCCTTCCCTCCATTTAAAGGGATATCAACCAGATTCCTTTCTCTATGACTTCCACATGGTGTGAACAGTCTTTAGACATAGTTTTAGGCTTTTATTCTGAAAAATGAGCGAGAACGATCACTTTGGGTCAGTGGATGGCTGAGTGCCAGCAGAGTTTTGCATGCGCAACAGCTTGGAATGGACATTTTCTCTCTCTCTCCTATTGAAAAAGCTACGGTCCAGTTGAAATATTATTGATTATTTATTGTAAAAACAACCTGAGGATTGATTATAAAAAACTTTGACATGTTTCTACGAACTTACGGATACTATTTGGAATTTTCATCTGCCCCGTCGTGACCGCTCGAGCCTGTGGATTACTGAACATAACACGCCAACCAAATGGAGGTATTTTGGATATAAAAATAATTTTTATCGAACAAAAGGAACATTTATTGTGTAACTGGGAGTCTCGTGGGTGCAAACATCCAAAGATCATCAAAGGTAGGTCATTTTATTGCTTTTCTGACTTTCGTGACCAATCTACTTGGCTGCTAGCTGTTTGTAATATTTTGTCTGCTGAGAGAGATGCCCTAACATAAACACTTGAATAGCTTTTGCTGTAAAGCTTTTTTGAAATCTGACACGCCAGGTGGATTATCAACAAGCTAAGCTGTGTTTTGCAATATTGCACTTGTGATTTCATGGAAATTAAATATTTTTTGTAATTTAATTTGAATTTGACGAAAATGATCCCGCTAACTGGATGGGTGCCAAGAAGTTTTAAATAGTTCCCGCAAATAAAATAAAATACAATTTTCACATACACATGGTTAGCAGATGTTAATGCGAGTGTACCGAAATGCTTGTGCTTCTAGTTCTGACCATGCAGTAATTGTAACAGCTTCTAGAGGTAGTGGGTGGAGGAGTCAGGCGCAGAGAGCAGGGTAGTTCAAAGATGTGGATCTTTTATTTCCAAAAAACAGAGAGACGGTCACGCCACACAAACAAGGGCACATAAAGACCCAGTCCACCAAACAGGACGAAACTGTTCGGAACAAAGGAATCCACAGAAATCACACACCATAAACAGAAAACAAGTCCGCACAAAAGCCGGTGGGCCTTCTGTGTTTAAATAGCCCACAACCAAAATCTAAACACAAAGCAGGAGCAACTAATCAGACACAACTAAATGAAACAGAAAAGGGAATCGGTGGCAGCTAATAGGCCGGCGACGACGACCGCCGAGCGCCGCCCGAACAGGAAGAGGCACCATCTTCGGCGGGATTCGTGACAGTAATATCTAACAAGTAATCTAACCTAACAATTTCCAACAACTACCTTATACACACAAGTGTAAGGGGATAAAGAATATGTACATAAAGATATATGAACGAGTGATGGTACAGAACGACATAGGCAAGATGCAGTAGATGGTATCGAGTACAGTAAATACATATGAGATGAGTATGTAGGGTATGTAGGGTATGTATTCATATAATAGTGGCATTGTTTAAAGTGGCTAGTGATACATTTTTTACATACATTTTTCCATTATTTCCAGTATTAAAGTGGCTGGAGTCAATGTGTTGGCAGCAGTCACTCAATGTTAGTAGTGGCTGTTTAACAGTCTGATGGCCTTGAGATCGGTCCCTGCTTTGATGCACCTGTACTGACCTCGCCTTCTGGATGATAGTGGGGTGAACAGGAAGTGGCTTGGGTCGTTGTTGTCCTTGAAGATCTTTATGGCCTTCCTGTGACATCGGGTGGTGTAGGTGTCCTGGAGGGCAGGTAGCTTACCCCCGGCGATGCGTTGTGCAGACCTCACTACCCTCTGGAGAGCCTTACGTTTGTGGCCAGAGCAGTTGCCGTACCAGGCGGTGATACAGCCCGACAGGATGCTCTCAATTGTGCATCTGTAAAAGTTTGTGAGTGCATTTGGTGACGAGCCAAATTTCTTCAGCCTCCTGAGGTTGAAGAGGTGCTGCTGCGCCTTCTTCACCACGCTGTCTGTGTGGGTGGACCAATTCAGTTTGTCCATGATGTGTACGCCGAGGAACATAAAACTTACTACCCTCTCCACTACTGTCCCGTCAATGTGGATAGGGGGGTGTTCCCTCTGCTGTTTCCTGAAGTCCATGATCATCTCCTTTGTTTTGTTGACGTTGAGTGTGAGGTTATTTTCCTGACACCACACTCCGAGGGCCCTCACCTCCTCCCTGTAGGCCGTCTCATTGTAGTTGGTAATCAAGCCTACCACTGTAGTGTTGTCTGCAAACTTGATGATTGAGTTGGAGGCGTGCATGGCCACGCAGTCGTGGGTGAACAGGGAGTACAGGAGAGAGCTCAGAACGCACCCTTGTGGGGCCCCAGTGTTGAGGATCAGCGGGTTGGAGATGCTGTTACCTACCCTCACCACCTGGGGGCGGCCCGTCAGGCAGTCCAGTACCCAGTTGCACAGGGCGGGGTCGAACCCAGTCTCAACGTCAACAGTGAAGAGGTGACTTTGGGATGCTGGCCTTCTAGGCAGAGTTCCAATGAAATAGCCAGATACTCTAATGTACTTGTCCTCTTGCTCAGTTGTGCACCGTGGCTCACTCCTCTTTCTATTCTGGTTAGAGCCCGTTTGCGCAGTTCTGTGAAGGGAGTAGAACACAGTGTTTCAGAAGAAAGGTCTTTGTTTCTGGCCATTTTGAGACTGTAATAAAAAAAAATGTATTTCATTAACAAGGATATTTCTTAGTGACCCCACACTTTTGAACAGTAGATAATATTATAATATCTGGCACTCCGGACTGTCATACATATGTTCCACCAGAGAGCTACATTATTCCTACAGTATTCCAACAATATTCCTACAGTATTCCTACAATATTCCTACAGTATTCCTACAGTATTCCTACAGTATTCCTACAATATTCCTACAGTATTCCTACAGTATTCCTACAATATTCCTACAGTATTCCTACAATATTCCTACAGTATTCCTACAGTATTCCTACAGTATTCCTATAATATTCCTACAGTATTCCCACCGGTATTCACTAATTCCCTCCACAATGGTATTCCATGTTGACGTTTAGCATATCACATGAATATTTGATCAGACTAATTTGTATCGGACCGTACCATTATCCTAACTATGCATATGGAGTGTGTGTGTGTGTGTGTGTGTGTGTGTGTGTGTGTGTGTGTGTGTGTGTGTGTGTGTGTGTGTGTGTGTGTGTGTGTGTGTGTGTGTGTGTGTGTGTGTGTGTGTGTGTGTGCGTGCGTGCGTGCGTGCTTATGTGCGTGCCTGTGCGTGCGTGTGCGTGTGTGTGTCCGTGCATTTGTGCGTGTGTGAGTGAGTATCTGCGTGGCTGTGCGCATGCGTGTGTATACACTACATTATGTGTGTGTGTGGTCTGTTGTCTTTTCTATATTACTGGGCCAGAGACTTCGCAACACAAGATACATTTTGGTGAAGCAATCCTCTGTGCTGTGTGGTATCTGATGAAGACTAATTTGGCCAGTGGGATATTGAGTGTCTGTCCCCAACTTAGTATCGAGTGTCTGTCCCCAACTTAGTATCGAGTGTCTGTCCCCAACTTAGTATCGGTGTCTGTCTCGGGTGTCTGTCCCCAACTTAGTATCGGTGTCTGTCCCCAACTTAGTATCGGGTGTCTGTCCCCAACTTAGTATCGGGTGTCTGTCTCCAACTTAGTATCGGGTGTCTGTCCCCAACTTAGTATCGGGTGTCTGTCCCCAACTTAGTATCGAGTGTCTGTCTCCAACTTAATATCGGGTGTCTGTCTCCAACTTAGTATCGGGTGCCTGTCCCCAACTTAGTATCAGGTGTCTATCCCAACTTAGTATCGGGTGTCTGTCTCCAACTTAGTATCGGGTGTCTATCCCCAACTTAGTATCGGGTGTCTGTCTCCAACTTAGTATTGGGTGTCTGTCCCCAACTTAGTATCGGTGTCTGTCACCAACTTAGTATCGGGTGTCTGTCTCGGGTGTCTGTCTCCAACTTCATATCGGGTGTCTGTCTCCAACTTAGTATCGAGTGTCTGTCCCCAACTTAGTATCGGGTGTCTGTCACCAACTTAGTATCGGGTGTCTGTCTCCAACTTAGTATCGGGTGTCTGTCTCCAACTTAATATCGGGTGTCTGTCTCCAACTTAGTATCGGGTGTCTGTCTCCAACTTAGTATCGGGTGTCTGTCTCGAACTTAGTATCGGTGTCTGTCCCCAACTTAGTATCGGGTGTCTGTCCCCAACTTAGTATCGGGTGTCTGTCTCCAATTTAGTATCGGGTGTCTGTCCCCAACTTTGTATCGGGTGTCTGTCTCCAACTTAGTATTGGGTGTCTGTCCCCAACTTAGTATCGGTGTCTGTCCCCAACTTAGTATCGGTGTCTGTCTCGGGTGTCTGTCCCCAACTTAGTATCGGGTGTCTGTCACCCAACTTAGTATCGGGTGTCTGTCCCCAACTTAGTATCGGTGTCTGTCTCGGGTGTCTGTCCCCAACTTAGTATCGGGTGTCTGTCTCGGGTGTCTGTCCCCAACTTAGTATCGGTGTCTGTCCCCAACTTAGTATCGGGTGTCTGTCCCCAACTTAGTATCGGGTGTCTGTCTCCAACTTAGTATCGGGTGTCTGTCTCCAACTTAGTATCGGGTGTCTGTCCCCAACTTAGTATCGGGTGTCTGTCCCCAACTTAGTATCGGGTGTCTGTCTCCAACTTAGTATCGGGTGTCTGTCTCCAACTTAGTATCGAGTGTCTGTCCCCAACTTAGTATCGGGTGTCTGTCACCAACTTAGTATCGGGTGTCTGTCTCCAACTTAGTATTGGGTGTCTGTCCCCAACTTAGTATCGGGTGTCTGTCTCCAACTTAGTATCGGGTGTCTGTCTCCAACTTAGTATCGGGTGTCTGTCCCACAACTCAGTATCGGGTGTCTATCCCCAACTTATTATCGGGTGTCTGTCTCCAACTTAGTATCGGGTGTCTGTCCCCAACTTAGTATCGGGTGTCTGTCCCCAACTTAGAATCGGGTGTCTGTCCCCAACTTAGAATCGGGTGTCTGTCTCCAACTTAGTATCGGGTGTCTGCCCCCAACTTAGTATCGGGTGTCTATCCCCAACTTATTATCGGGTGTCTGTCTCCAACTTAGTATCGGGTGTCTGTCCCCAACTTAGTATCGGGTGTCTGTCCCAACTTAGAATCGGGTGTCTGTCCCCAACTTAGTATCGGGTGTCTGTCCCCAACTTAGTATCGAGTGTCTGTCTCCAACTTAGTATCGGGTGTCTGTCCCCAACTTAGTATCGGGTGTCTGTCTCCAACTTAGTATTGGGTGTCTGTCCCCAACTTAGTATCGGTGTCTGTCCCCAACGTAGTATCGGTGTCTGTATCGGGTGTCTGTCCCCAACTTAGTATCGGGTGTCTGTCCCCAACTTAGTATCGGTGTCTGTCCCCAACTTAGTATCGGGTGTCTGTCTCCAACTTAGAATCGGGTGTCTATCTCCAACTTAATATCGGGTGTCTGTCTCCAACTTAGAATCTAGTGTCTGTATCCAACATAGTATCGTGTGTCTGTCTCCAACTTAGTATCGGGTGTAAGTCCCCAACTTAGTATCGGGTGTCTGTCCCCAACTTTGTATCGGGTGTCTATCCCCAACTTAGTATCGGGAGTCTGTCTCCAACTTAGTATCGGGTGTCTGTCTCCAACTTAGAATCTAGTGTCTGTATCCAACATAGTATCGTGTGTCTGTCTCCAACTTAGTATCGGGTGTAAGTCCCCAACTTAGTATCGGGTGTCTGTCCCCAACTTTGTATCGGGTGTCTATCCCCAACTTAGTATCGGGAGTCTGTCTCCAACTTAGTATCGGGTGTCTGTCCCCAACTTAGTATCGGGTGTCTGTCTCCAACTTAGTATCGTGTGTCTGTCTCCAACTTAGTATCGGGTGTCTGTCCCCAACTTAGTATCGGGTGTCTGTCCCCAACTTAGTATTGGGTGTCTGTCTCCAACTTAGTATCGGGTGTCTGTCTCCAACTTAGTATCGGGTGTCTGTCCCCAACTTATTATAGGGTGTCTGTCTCCAACTTAGTATCGGGTGTCTGTCTCCAACTTAGTATCGGGTGTCTGTCCCCAACTTAATATCGGGTGTCTGTCCCCAACTTATTATAGGGTGTCTGTCTCCAACTTAGTATCGGGTGTCTGTCTCCAACTTAGTATCGGGTGTCTGTCCCCAACTTATTATAGGGTGTCTGTCTCCAACTTAGTATCGGGTGTCTGTCTCCAACTTAGTATCGGGTGTCTGTCCCCAACTTAATATCGGGTGTCTGTCTCCAACTTAGTATTGGGTGTCTGTCCCCAACTTAGTATCGGGTGTCTGTCTCCAACTTAGTATCGGTGTCTGTCCCCAACTTAGTATCGGGTGTCTGTCTCCAACTTAATATCGGGTGTCTGTCTCCAACTTAGTATCGGGTGTCTGTCTCCAACTTAGTATCGGGTGTCTGTCTCCAACTTAGTATCGGGTGTCTGTCTCCAACTTAATATTGGGTGTCTGTCTCCAACTTAGTATCGGGTGTCTGTCTACCACTTAGAATCGGGTGTCTGTCCCCAACTTAGTATCGAGTGTCTGTCCCCAACTTAGTATCGAGTGTCTGTCTCCAACTTAGTATCGGGTGTCTGTCCCCAACTTAGTATCGGGTGTCTGTCCCCAACTTAGTATCGGGTGTCTGTCTCCAACTTAGTATCGGTGTCTGTCCCCAACTTAGTATCGGTGTCTGTCTCGGGTGTCTGTCCCCAACTTAGTATCGGGTGTCTGTCACCCAACTTAGTATCGGTGTCTGTCCCCAACTTAGTATCGGTGTCTGTCTCGGGTGTCTGTCCCCAACTTAGTATCGGGTGTCTGTCTCGGGTGTCTGTCCCCAACTTAGTATCGGGTGTCTGTCTCCAACTTAGTATCGGGTGTCTGTCTCCAACTTAATATCGGGTGTCTGTCGCCAACTTAGTATCGGGTGTCTGTCTCCAACTTAGTATCGGGTGTCTGTCTCCAACTTAGTATCGGGTGTCTGTCCCCAACTTAGTATCGGGTGTCTGTCTCGAACTTAGTATCGGTGTCTGTCCCCAACTTAGTATCGGTGTCTGTCCCCAACTTAGTATCGAGTGTCTGTCTCCAACTTAGTATCGGGTGTCTGTCTCCAACTTAGTATCGGGTGTCTGTCCCCAACTTAGTATCGGGTGTCTGTCCCCAACTTAGTATCGGGTGTCTGTCTCCAACTTAGTATCGGTGTCTGTCCCCAACTTAGTATCGGGTGTCTGTCTCCAACTTAATATCGGGTGTCTGTCTCCAACTTAGTATCGGGTGTCTGTCCCCAACTTAGTATCGGGTGTCTGTCTCCAACTTAGTATCGGGTGTCTGTCTACCACTTAGAATCTAGTGTCTGTATCCAACATAGTATCGTGTGTCTGTCTCCAACTTAGTATCGGGTGTCTGTCCCCAACTTAGTATCGGGTGTCTGTCCCCAACTTTGTATCGGGTGTCTGTCTCCAACTTAGTATCGGGTATCTGTCCCCAACTTAGTATCGGGTGTCTGTCTCCAACTTAGTATCGTGTGTCTGTCTCCAAATTAGTATCGGGTGTCTGTCCCCAACTTAGTATCGGGTGTCTGTCCCCAACTTAGTATCGGGTGTCTGTCTCCAACTTAGTATCGGGTGTCTGTCCCCAACTTAGTATAGGGTGTCTGTCTCCAACTTAGTATCGGGTGTCTGTCTCCAACTTAGTATCGGGTGTCTGTCTCCAACTTAGTATCGGGTGTCTGTCCCCAACTTAGTATCGGTGTCTGTCCCCAACTTAGTGTCGGGTGTCTGTCTCGGGTGTCTGTCCCCAACTTAGTATCGGGTGTCTGTCTCGAACTTAGTATCGGTGTCTGTCCCCAACTTAGTATCGGTGTCTGTCCCCAACTTAGTATCGGTGTCTGTCCCCAACTTAGTATCGGTGTCTGTCCCCAACTTAGTATCGGGTGTCTGTCTCGGGTGTCTGTCCCCAACTTAGTATCGGGTGTCTGTCTCCAACTTAGTATCGGGTGTCTGTCCCCAACTTAATATCGGGTGTCTGTCGCCAACTTAGTATCGGGTGTCTGTCCCCAACTTAGTATCGAGTGTCTGTCTCCAACTTAGTATCGGGTGTCTGTCTCGAACTTAGTATCGGTGTCTGTCCCCAACTTAGTATCGAGTGTCTGTCTCCAACTTAGTATCGGGTGTCTGTCCCCAACTTAGTATCGGGTGTCTGTCCCCAACTTAGTATCGAGTGTCTGTCTCCAACTTAATATCGGGTGTCTGTCGCCAACTTAGTATCGGGTGTCTGTCCCCAACTTAGTATCGAGTGTCTGTCTCCAACTTAGTATCGGGTGTCTGTCTCCAACTTAGTATCGGGTGTCTGTATCCAACATAGTATCGTGTGTCTGTCTCCAACTTAGTATCGGGTGTAAGTCCCCAACTTAGTATCGGGTGTCTGTCCCCAACTTTGTATCGGGTGTCTATCCCCAACTTAGTATCGGGTGTCTGTCTCCAACTTAGTATCGGGTGTCTGTCCCCAACTTAGTATCGGGTGTCTGTCTCCAACTTAGTATCGTGTGTCTGTCTCCAACTTAGAATTGGGTGTCTGTCCCCAACTTAGTATCGAGTGTCTGTCCCCAACTTAGTATCGGGTGTCTGTCTCCAACTTAGTATCGGGTGTCTGTCCCCAACTTAGTATCGGGTGTCTGTCTCCAACTTAGTATCGGGTGTCTGTCTCCAACTTAGTATCGGGTGTCTGTCTCCAACTTAGTATCGGGTGTCTGTCCCCAACTTAGTATCGGGTGTCTGTCTCCAACTTAGTATCGGGTGTCTGTCCCCAACTTAGTATCGGGTGTCTGTCTCCAACTTAGTATCGGGTGTCTGTCTCCAACTTAGTATCGGGTGTCTGTCTCCAACTTAGTATCGGGTGTCTGTCTACCACTTAGAATTGGGTGTCTGTCCCCAACTTAGTATCGGGTGTCTGTCTCGAACTTAGTATCAGGTGTCTGTCCCCAACTTAGTATTGGGTGTCTGTCTCCAACTTAGTATCGGGTGTCTGTCTCCAACTTAGTATCGGGTGTCTATCCCCAACTTAGTATCGGGTGTCTGTCCCCAACTTAGTATCGGGTGTCTATCCCCAACTTAGTATCTTGTGTCTGTCTCCAACTTAGTATCGGGTGTCTGTCCCCAACTTAGTATCGGGTGTCTGTCCCCAACTTAGAATCGGGTGTCTGTCCCCAACTTAGTATCGAGTGTCTGTCTCCAACTTAGTATCGGGTTTCTGTCCCCAACTTAGTATCGGGTGTCTGTCTCCAACTTAGTATTGGGTGTCTGTCCCCAACTTAGTATCGGTGTCTGTCCCCAACGTAGTATCGGTGTCTGTCTCGGGTGTCTGTCCCCAACTTAGTATCGGGTGTCTGTCACCCAACTTAGTATCGGTGTCTGTCCCCAACTTAGTATCGGTGTCTGTCTCGGGTGTCTGTCCCCAACTTAGTATCGGGTGTCTGTCTCGGGTGTCTGTCCCCAACTTAGTATCGGGTGTCTGTCTCCAACTTAGTATCGGGTGTCTGTCCCCAACTTAATATCGGGTGTCTGTCTCCAACTTAGTATCGAGTGTCTGTCTCCAACTTAGTATCGGGTGTCTGTCACCAACTTAGTATCGGGTGTCTGTCTCCAACTTAGTATCGGGTGTCTGTCGCCAACTTAGTATCGGGTGTCTGTCCCCAACTTAGTATCGAGTGTCTGTCTCCAACTTAGTATCGGGTGTCTGTCTCCAACTTAGTATCGGGTGTCTGTCCCCAACTTAGTATCGGGTGTCTGTCCCCAACTTAGTATAGAGTGTCTGTCTCCAACTTAGTATCGGGTGTTTGTCCCCAACTTAGTATCGAGTGTCTGTCTCCAACTTAATATCGGGTGTCTGTCTCCAACTTAGTATCGGGTGTCTGTCCCCAACTTAGTATCGGGTGTCTGTCTCCAACTTAGAATCTAGTGTCTGTATCCAACATAGTTTCGTGTGTCTGTCTCCAACTTAGTATCGGGTGTAAGTCCCCAACTTAGTATCGGGTGTCTGTCCCCAACTTTGTATCGGGTGTCTATCCCCAACTGAGTATCGGGTGTCTGTCTCCAACTTAGTATCGGGTATCTGTCCCCAACTTAGTATCGGGTGTCTGTCTCCAACTTAGTATCGTGTGTCTGTCTCCAACTTAGTATCGGGTGTCTGTCCCCAACTTAGTATCGGGTGTCTGTCCCCAACTTAGTATAGGGTGTCTGTCTCCAACTTAGTATCGGGTGTCTGTCTCCAACTTAGTATCGGGTGTCTGTCCCAACTTAGTATCGGGTGTCTGTCCCCAACTTAGTATCGGTGTCTGTCCCCAACTTAGTGTCGGGTGTCTGTCTCGGGTGTCTGTCCCCAACTTAGTATCGGGTGTCTGTCTCCAACTTAGTATCGGTGTCTGTCCCCAACTTAGTATCGGTGTCTGTCCCCAACTTAGTATCGGTGTCTGTCCCCAACTTAGTGTCGGGTGTCTGTCTCGGGTGTCTGTCCCCAACTTAGTATCGGGTGTCTGTCTCCAACTTAGTATCGGGTGTCTGTCCCCAACTTAGTATCGGGTGTCTGTCTCCAACTTAGTATCGGGTGTCTGTCCCCAACTTAGTATCGAGTGTCTGTCTCCAACTTACTATCGGGTGTCTGTCTCCAACTTAGTATCGGGTGTCTGTCCCCAACTTAGTATCGGGTGTCTGTCCCCAACTTAGTATCGAGTGTCTGTCTCCAACTTAGTATCGGGTGTTTGTCCCCAACTTAGTATCGAGTGTCTGTCTCCAACTTAAATCGGGTGTCTGTCCCCAACTTAGTATCGGGTGTCTGTCCCCAACTTAGTATCGGGTGTCTGTCTCCAACTTAGTATCGGGTGTCTGTCTCCAACTTAGTATCGTGGTGTCTGTATCCAACTTAGTATCGGGTGTCTGTCTCCAACTTAGTATCGGGTGTAAGTCCCCAACTTAGTATCGGGTGTCTGTCCCCAACTTTGTATCGGGTGTCTATCCCCAACTTAGTATCGGGTGTCTGTCTCCAACTTAGTATCGGGTGTCTGTCCCCAACTTAGTATCGGGTGTCTGTCTCCAACGTATCGTGTGTCTGTCTCCAACTTAGTATCGGGTGTCTGTCCCCAACTTAGTGTCGGGTGTCTGTCCCCAACTTAGTATCGGGTGTCTGTCTCCAACTTAGTATCGGGTGTCTGTCCCCAACTTAGTATAGGGTGTCTGTCTCCAACTTAGTATCGGGTGTCTGTCTCCAACTTAGTATCGGGTGTCTGTCTCCAACTTAGTATTGGGTGTCTGTCCCCAACTTAGTATAGGGTGTCTGTCTCCAACTTAGTATCGGGTGTCTGTCTCCAACTTAGTATCGGGTGTCTGTCTCCAACATAGTATCGTGTGTCTGTCTCCAACTTAATATCGGGTGTCTGTCTCCAACTTAGTATCGGGTGTCTGTCACCAACTTAGTATCGGTGTCTGTCCCCAACTTAGTATCGGGTGTCTGTCTCCAACTTAGTATCGGTGTCTGTCCCCAACTTAGTATCGGTGTCTGTCCCCAACTTAGTATCGGGTGTCTGTCTCCAACTTAGAATCGGGTGTCTGTCTCGGGTGTCTGTCCCCAACTTAGTATCGGGTGTCTGTCTCCAACTTAGTATCGGGTGTCTGTCCCCAACTTAATATTGGGTGTCTGTCTCCAACTTAGTATTGGGTGTCTGTCCCCAACTTAGTATCGAGTGTCTGTCTCCAACTTAGTATCGGGTGTCTGTCTCCAACTTAGTTTCGGGTGTCTGTCCCCAACTTAGTATCGGGTGTCTGTCCCCAACTTAGTATCGAGTGTCTGTCTCCAACTTAGTATCGGGTGTTTGTCCCCAACTTAGTATCGAGTGTCTGTCTCCAACTTAATATCGGGTGTCTGTCTCCAACTTAGTATCGGGTGTCTGTCCCCAACTTAGTATCGGGTGTCTGTCTCCAACTTAGTATCGGGTGTCTGTCTCCAACTTAGAATCTAGTGTCTGTATCCAACATAGTATCGTGTGTCTGTCTCCAACTTAGTATCGGGTGTAAGTCCCCAACTTAGTATCGGGTGTCTGTCCCCAACTTTGTATCGGGTGTCTATCCCCAACTTAGTATCGGGTGTCTGTCTCCAACTTAGTATCGGTGTCTGTCCCCAACTTAGTATCGGGTGTCTGTCTCCAACTTAGTATCGGGTGTCTGTCTCCAACTTAGTATCGGGTGTCTGTCCCCAACTTAGTATCGGGTGTCTGTCCCCAACTTAGTATCGGGTGTCTGTCTCCAACTTAGTATCGGGTGTCTGTCTCCAACTTAGTATCGGGTGTCTGTCTCCAACTTAGTATCGGGTGTCTGTCTCCAACTTAGTATCGGGTGTCTGTCTCCAACTTAGTATCGGGTGTCTGTCTCCAACTTAGTATCGGGTGTCTGTCACCAACTTACTATCGGTGTCTGTCCCCAACTTAGTTTCGTGTCTGTCCCCAACTTAGTGTCGGGTGTCTGTCTCGGTTGTCTGTCCCCAACTTAGTATCGGGTGTCTGTCTCCAACTTAGTATCGGGTGTCTGTCCCCAACTTAATATCGGGTGTCTGTCTCCAACTTAGTATCGGGTGTCTGTCCCCAACTTAGTATCGGGTGTCTGTCTCCAACTTAGTATGGGGTGTCTGTCTCGGGTGTCTGTCCACAACTTAGTATCGGGTGTCTGTCTCCAACTTAATATCGGGTGTCTGTCTCCAACTTAGTATCGGGTGTCTGTCTCCAACTTAGTATCGGGTGTCTGTCCCCAACTTAGTATCGAGTGTCTGTCCCCAACTTAGTATCGGGTGTCTGTCTCCAACTTAGTATCGGGTGTCTGTCTCCAACTTAGTATCGGGTGTCTATCCCCAACTTAGTATCGGGTGTCTGTCCCCAACTTAGTATCGGGTGTCTATCCCCAACTTAGTATCGGTGTCTGTCTCGGGTGTCTGTCGCCAACTTAGTATCGGTGTCTGTCCCCAACTTAGTATCGGGTGTCTGTCCCCAACTTAGTATCGGGTGTCTGTCTCCAATTTAGTATCGGGTGTCTGTCCCCAACTTTGTATCGCAGTAGTAGCAGTAACAGCAGCAGTAGTAGTAGTAACAGCAGCAGTAGTAGTAGTAGTAACAGCAGCAGCAGTAGTAGTAGTAACAGCAGCAGCAGCAGTAGTAGTAGTAGTAACAGCAGCAGCAGTAGTAACAGCAGCAGTAGTAGTAACAGTAGTAGCAATAGCAGTAGTACAGTAGTAGCAGCAGTAGTAGTAGCAGCAGCAGTAATACTAACAGCAGCAGTAGTAGTAGTAAGAGCAGCAGCAGTCGTAGTAACAACAGCAGCAGTAATAGTAACAGCAGCAGCAGTAGTAGTAGTAACAGCAGCAGTAGTAGTAGTAACAGCAGCAGTAGTAGTAACAGTAGTAGCAGTAGTAACATAAGCAGCAGTAGAAGTAACAGTAGTAGCAGTAGTAAATGCAGCAGCAGTAGTAGTAGTAACAGCAGTAGTAGTAGTAACTTTAGTAACAGTAGCAGCAGTAATAGTAACCGCAGCAGCGGCAGTCGTAGTAACAGCAGCAGCAGTAGTAGAAACAGCAGCAGCATCAGTATTAACAGCAGCAGCAACAGTAGTAGAACAGCAGCAGCAGCAGAAGGCGTAACAGCAGCAGTAGTAGTAACAGTAGTTGCAGTAGAAGTGGTAGTAACAGCAATAGTAGTAGTAACATTAGTTGCAGTAGTAGCAGCAGTACTAGTAACAGCAGCTGCAAGTCGCAGTAACAGCATCAGTAGTAGTAACAGCAGTAGCAGTTGTAAGTAGTAACAGTAGTAACAGTAGTTGCAGTAGTAGAAGCAGTAGTAGTAACAGCAGCAGAAGCAGTAGTAGTAACAGCAGGAGTAGAAATAGTAACAGCAGCAACAGTTGTAGGATAAGCAGCAGTAAGTAGTAACAGCAGAAAGCAGTAGTAGTAACAGCAGCAGTAGTAGTAACAGCAACAGTAGAAATAGTAACAGCAACGGCGTTGCGTTGTTGCAGGATAAGCATCAGTAGTAGTAACAGCAGCAGAAGCAGTAGTAGTAACAGCAGCAGTAGTATTAACAGCAGCAGTAGTAGTAGTAACAGGACCAGCAGTAATAGTAACAGCAGCAGCAGTAGTAGGAACAACAGCAGCAGTAGTAGTAAGAGCAGCAGCAGTGCAGTGGTAGAAGTAACATCATCAGTAGCAGTAGTAACAGCAGCAGTAGTAGTAGCAGTAGTAGCAGTAGTAACAGCAGCAGTAGTAGTAACAGCAGCAGCAGTAGTAGTAGTAGCAGCAGCAGTAGTAGTAACAGCAGCAGCAGTAGAAGTAACAGTAGGAGCAGTTGTAGCAGCAGCAGTAATATTAACAGCAGCAGCAGCAGTAGTAGTAACAGCAGCAGTAGTAGTAACAGCAGCAGCAGCAGTAGTAGTAGCAGCAGCAGCAGTAGTAGCAGCAGTAGTAGTAGTAACAGCAGCAGTAGTAGTAGCGGCTAACATTTAGCAGTGTAGCAACAGCAGCAGTAGTAGTAACAGCAGCAGCAGTAGTAGTAGTAACAGCAACGGTAGTAGTAGTAACAGCAGCAGCAGTAGTAGTAGTAACAGCAGCAGTAGTAGCAGTAGTAACAGCAGTAGTGCTAACAGCAGCAAGTTGTAACTGGCAGCAGCAGTAGTGGTAACAGCAGTGGCAAGTAGTAACAGCAGCAGCAGTAGTAGTAACAGCAGCAGTAGTAGTAACAGCAGCAGTAGGTGTAGTAACAGCTGCAGTAGTAGCAGTAGTAACAGCAGCAGTAGTAGTAACAGCAGCAGCAGTAGAAGTAACAGTAGGAGCAGTAGTAGTAGTAACAGCTGCAGCAGTAGCAAGTAGTAACAGCAGCAGTAGTAGTAACAGCAGTAATTAACAGTAACAGCAGCAGTAATATTAACAGCAGCAGCAGCAGTAGTAGTAACAGCAGCAGTAGTAGTAACAGCAGCAGCAGTAGTAGCAGCAGTAGTAGTAGTAACAGCAGCAGTAGTAGTAACAGCAGCAGTAGTAGTAGTAACAGCAGCAGTAGTAGTAACAACAGCAGCAGTAGTAGTAGTAACAGCAGCAGTAGTAGTAACAGCAGCAGTAGTAGTAGTAGCAACAGCAGTAGTAGTAGTAACAGCGGCAGTAGTAGTATTAGTAACAGCAGCGGTAGTAGTAGTAACAGCAGCAGTGGTGGTAACAGCAGCAGTAGTTGTAGTAGTAACAGCGGTAGTAGTGGTAACAACGGCAGTAGTTTAACAGAAGCAGCAGCAGTAGTAGTAACAGCAGTAGTAGTAGTAACAGCAGCAGTAGTAGTAACAGCAGCAGTAGTAGTAACAGCAGCAGTAGTAGTAACAGCAGCAAAGTAGTAGTAACAACAGCAGCAGTAGTAGTAACATCCAGCAGCAGCAGTAGTAGTCAGCAGCAGCATTACAGCAAGTAGTAGTAACAGCAACGTGTAGTAGCAGTAGTAGCAAGGCGGCCAGTAGTAGTAACAGCCGCAGCTAGTAGTAGTAACAGCAGTAGTAGTGGTAACAGCAGCAGTAGTTGTAACAGCAGCAGTAGGTGCTAATCAGCAGCAGCAGCTCCCGTGGGATTAGCAAGAGCATAGGTGTAGTAACAGCTGCAGCTCCTGTAGCAGTTAACAGCAGCAGTAGTAGTAACAGCAGGCAGTAGAAGTAAGGTACAACCTTCCCAAGGGCATCAGTAATATTAACAGCCAGCTAACAGTAGTAGTAACAGCAGGCGCAGTAGAAGTAACAGCAGCAGCAGCAAGACCAGCAAAACTGTTAACAGTAGCAGCAGTAACAGCAGCAATCAGCAGAACATCAGCAGCAGTAGTAGTAGTAGCAGCAGTAGTTAGCAGTAGTAGTAACACCACGGCCGTAGTAGTAACAGCAGCAGTAGTTGTAACAGCAGCTAGTAATAGTAACAGCAGTAGTAGTAGTAACAGCAGCAGTAGTAGTAACACCAGCGGCAGTAGTTACGTAACAGCAGCAGTAGTAGAAACAGTCAATCACAGCAGTAGTAGTAACAGCAGCAAGTTGTGACAACAGCAGTAGTAGTAACAGCAAGGAATAGTGGATAGGTAACAGCAGCAGTAGTAGTAACAGCTTAAATGATTTAGATGCAGTAGTAGTAACAGCAGCAGTAGTTCCAACAGCAGAAGGTAGTAGTAACAGCAGCAAGTAGTGGTAACAGCAGCAGCAGTAATGTTAACAGCAGCAGTAGTAGTAACAGCAGCAGTAGTAGTAACAGCAGCAGCAGTAGTAGTAGTAACAGCAGCAGTAGTAGCAACAGCAGCAGCAGCCGTAGTAACAGCAGCAGCAGCAAAGTAACAGCAGTAGTAGTAGTAGCAGCAGCAAATCGTAGTGGTAGCAGCAAATCGCTGGTAACAGCAGCAAATCGCTGTTGGCAGCAGTAAAAGTTGCAGCCGGGTTAAGCAGTAACAGCAGCAGTAGCAGCAGCAACGTTGCTGGCAGCAGCAGCAGCAACCTGCTGCAGCAGCAGCAACGTGCTAACAGCAGCAGTATAGCAGCGGCCAGCCTTTAGCAACGTTGCCAGCAGCAGTAGCAGCACCAGTAGTGATGGCAGCAGCAGCGGTTTAGTAACAGCAGCCGGTAGCAACAGCCGGAGCAGCTGCGTAGCAACAGCCGCAGCAGCGTTAGCAGCAAGTAGCAGCAGTAGCAGTAACAGTTAAGCAAACAGCAGCAGCTGCGGTAGTAGCAGTAGTAACAACAGCCGCTGCTTAAGCAGTAGGCAGCAGCAACAGCAGTAGAAGTAACAGCAACAGTTGTAGCAGCAGCAGTAATCGTTGTTAACAGCAGCAACAGCGGACAGTAGCTTCGCGCTTCAACGGTAGTAGAAACAGCAGCAACAGTAGTAGCAGCAGTAGCAGCAGTAACAACAGCAGTAGTCGGTGCCAAAACAGCAGCAGTGAAGTAACAGCAGCAGCAACAAGCGTTAGCAGCAGCAGTAATATTGCCAGCAGCACAAAGCAGTAGGACAGCAGCAGTAGTAGTAACAACGGCAGCGGTAGAAGTAACAGCAGCAAAGTTGCGGTAGGAGCAGTTGTAGCAACGGTAATATTAACAACGTTGCAGCAGCGATGAAGTAGCCAACAGCAGAGTGGTCGCGGTTACGTTGCTAACAGCAACTGCAGCAGTGGAATTAACGTTGCAGTTGTAGCAGCAGCGGTAATATTAACAGCAGCAGCAGAGTTGTCGCGTTGTAACACACAACGTAGTAGTAACAGCAGCAGTAGTAGCAGCAGTAGTAGCAGCAGTAGTAGTAGTAACAGCAACCGTAGTAGTAACAGCAGCAGTAGTGGTAGTAGTAACATCAGCAGCAGCAACCAGCAGTGGTAGCAGCAGTAGTTGTAACGAGCAACGGTAATGGTAACAGCAGTAGTAGTAGTAACAGCAACGTTAGTAACAGCAGCAACGTTGCCAGCAGTAACAACGGCAGCAGCAGCAACCGTTGGTAACAGCAGCACCTGTTGTAGCAGCAGCAGCAAATCGTTAGCAGCACAAGTAGCAGCAGCAACAACAACGTTGCTAGCAGCAGCAAAATCGCTGCCGCCGCTGCTGTTGTAAGCAGCAGCAAGTAGTAGTAACAGCAGCAGTTGCCAGTAGTAGTAACAGCAGCAAGTTGTAACGTTGCAGCAGTATTAATAACAGCTGCCGTTAGTATTAACAGCAGCGGTAGTAGTAACAGCGGCAAGTAGTAGTAGTAGCAGCAACGAGTAGCAGTAAGCAGCAAGTAGTAGTAGTAACAGCACGTGGTAGCAGCAGCAGCAGCATCAGGTGTAACAGCAGCAGTAGTAGTAACAGCAAGCAGCAGTAGTAGTAACAGCAGCAGCAGCAAACGGTTGCCAGTTAATCAGCAGCAGCCAAATCGTAGTAGTAACAGCAAAGCAGTAGTAGTAGTAGCAGCAGCAACGTTGCCAGCAGAAATGGCAGCACTAGTAGTTGCCAGCAGCAGCAACGAGTAACAGCAGCAGCAAATAGGTGTAGCAGCAGCTGCAAGTGGCAGTTAGTAACAAATGTAGTAGTAACAGCACCAGCAGTAGAAGTAACAGCAGCAACCGTAGATTAGTAACAGCAGGTGCAGCAACACATCAGCAGCAGCAGCAGCAACAAGGTAAGCAGCAGCAAACACGGCTGGCAGCAGTATTAGCAACAAGGGATATAACAACGGCAGCAGTAGTAACAGCGGTAGTAGTAGCAACAGCAGCAGTCAGCAGCAGCAGCAACAGTAGTCAGCAGCAGCAGAAGCATGTTAAACAGTAGTAACAGCCAGTGGTAACAAGCTGCGCAGTAGCAATCGTGATACAGCAGCAGCAGTGGTTGGTAACAGCAGCAACCGTATTAGTAGCAGCAGCAGCAAATCGTTGTAGCAGCAGCAAAGTCGTTGCAAGTTAGCAGCAGCAGCAGCAAAGTAGCGGCAGCAGCAGTAGTAGCAGCAGCAGCAGCAATAGTAGTAACGCAGCAGCAAGTAGTAGTAACAGCAACAGTAGTTGTAACAGCAGCAAAGTGCCAGTAGTAACAGCAGCAAACGTTGCAGCAGCAGTAGTAGTAGTAACAGTTGCTGCTGCTAGTAACAGCAGCAACAGTTGTAGTAGTAGTACAAACAGCAGCAGCAGCAGCAAACGTTGCTAGCAACAGCAGCAAGTAGTAGTAACAGCAGAAGCATAGTAGTAGCAGCAAGTAGTAGTGGTAACAGTTGGCAAGCAGCAGCAACAGCAGCAGTAGTAGTGGTAGTAACAGCAGCAGTAGCGGTAGTAACAGCAGCAGTTGTAGTTAACAGCAGAAACGGTAGTGCATATTAACAGCAGTAGTAGTGGTAACAGCAACAAGTCGGAGTAACAGCAACAGTAGTAGCGGTAACAGCAGCAGTAGTAGGTGTAGTAACATCTGCAGTAGTAGCAGCAGCAGCAGCATCCAATCAGCAGCAACAAGGCAGCCAGCAGCAGCAGCAAACAGCAGCAGCGGCAACGGTTGCTGGCGGCATGGTAATATTAACGGCAGCAGCAGCAGTCGTTGTTGGCAGCAGGTGCAGCAACGATCCGGCAGCAGTGGCAGCAACAGCACCAGCAGCAGTAACAGCGGCAGTGGTAGTAACAGGAGCAGGTGGTTGCCGTTGCTAAACAAGTGGTAGTAACAGCAGCAGAATTAGTAACAGCAGCAGTAGTAGTAGTACACAGCAGCAACGTGTAACAGCAGCAGCACCGTTGCCAGCAGTAGTAATTGCAGTATTAGTAACAGCAGCAATAGTTGGTAACAGCAGCAGTAGCTGCTAGCAGCAGCAGCGGTAGTAGTAGAACAGCAACAAACGGCAGCAGCAGCAGCAACAAGCTGTAGTAGCAGCAACGCTGCTGGTAGCAGCAGCAGCAAGCGTAGTACCAATCGTTGCTAACAGCATTAACTGCGTTGCAGCAGCAGCAACGTTGCCGTAACGGCAGCAGCAGCAACAGCCAAGCAGCAGCAGCAAGTAGTAACAGCGGTAGTAGTAAGCAGCAGCAATCAGTGTTGTAAGCAACAACGTTAGTAGCAGTAACATGCTGGGGTAGTAGGTGCAATTAACAACGGCAGCAGCAGCAGTAACGGCAGCAACAAGCTGCTGGCAGCAGCCAAAACCGCTGCCGCAGTAAGCAGCAGCAGCAAAGCAGCAGCAGCGGTGGTAGCGTTAATCAGCAGCTGCAACAAGCGCTAAGCAGCAGCAGCAACCGTTGCCAGCAGCAGGCGCAGCAACGCGTTGCCAGCAGCGTTGAGCAGCAACCGTTGCCGGCAGCAGCAAACGTTGCTGCTAGCAGATAGCCAACAGCAGACGTTAGTATGCGCAGCAACAGCTGCAGCAGCAGCTAGCAGCAGCATCACTAGCAGCAGCAGCAACCGCAGTAGCAGCAGCAAGCAAGCGTTGCTGACCGCTGCCGTTGCCGTTGCCAGCAGCAATCAGCTGCACCGTTGCAGCAGCAGCAACGACCAGAGACAGCAGTGTTGCCGCACAACACGAACGCTGCTGCCGTTAGGCAGCAGCAAATCGCTGCCGTTGCTGCGCAGCAACGTTGCGGCAGCATGTTAGCCGCAGCAACCGCTGTTGCATGCAACAATTGCTGTTAGCAGCAGCAGCAACGTTGCCAGCAGCAGCAACACGTTGCCGTTGTTAAGCAGCAGCAAATCGTTAAGCGCTGCTCAGCAGCAACAGCGGTAGCAGTAACAGCAGCAAGTGGCGCACCAGCATTAGCTGTAGCAAACGTTGCTACAGCAGTAGTATTAGTAGCAGCAACGGCAGCAGTTGGTGTAGTAACAGCTGCAGTAGTGAGTGTGCTAACATGCAGTAGTAGTAGTAGTAACAGCAAATCGTAGTAGTAACAGCAGCGCCGCCCAGCAGAAGCAGCAGGAGCAGTTGTGGCAACGGCTTATTCAATATTAACAGCCACCAGCAGTATTGGCCAACAACGTTGGCAGTGGTAGCAGCAGCAACAGTAGTAGCACCAGCAGGTGGCAGTTAACAGCCGCAGCAGCAGGCAGTAAACAGCAGCAGCAGCAGCAGCAACGGTTAGTAGCAGCAGCAGTAGTATCAGTTTCAAACAGCAGTGAGCAGAAGCAGCAGCAGCAGTAGTAACAACAGTTGTAGTAGCTGTAGCAGCAGCAGTAGTAACAGCTACAGCAGTAGTAGTAACAGCAGCCAGCAGCAGCAACCAGTTGCAGTTGTAATTAGTAGTAATAGCAGCAGCAGTGCTGTACTTTAGCAGCCGTTGCCAGTAGTAGTAACAGCAAGCAGCCGTAGGCAGCAACAGCAGCAGTGGTATTAGTAACAACAACAGTAGTAGTAACAGCAACAGCAGTAGTAACAGCCGCAGTGCCGGCAGCAGCAGTAGCAACAGCCACAGCAGCAGCAGCAACAGCTGGTAGCAGCAGCAACCGTTAACGGCAGCAGCAGCAATTGTTGCTGTTGCAGCACCAGCAAACAAGCAAACAAGCAGCGGTAGTAGCAGCAGCAGCAAAGTGGTAGCAGCAGCAACAACAGCAGCAGCAGTCACGTTGCCAGCAGCAGCAGTAGTGGCACTGCCGTGCAGCAGCAGCTGCTGCCGTCAGCGCTGTTGCAGCAAACTGTTGCCAACAGCAGCAGCAGCAACGTTGCTGTGCAGCTGCAACATCAACGCCGCGTTGTCAGCAGCAGCAGCAACGTTGCCAGCTAGCAACGTGAGCTAGCAAGCGCTGCCGTTGCTAGCAGCAGCAGCCAACCGTTGCCGCTGCAGCTGTTAAGCAGCAGTTGTTGCCGCTAGCAGCAGTTGCCGTTGCCGCCGTTGCCGCTGCTGCTGCCGCTGCTGCTGCCGCCGTCGCGTTGCGTTGCCGCCAGCAGCACCAGCTGTCGCCGCCGCTGCCGCTTGCCGCCGCCGTTGCAAGCAGCAACACGCGCGCAGCAGCCGTCAGCGTTCTGGCAGCAGCAGCAGCAACAGCCGCAGGCAGCAGCAGCACCGTTGCTGCCGCTGCCAAGCAGCAGCAAGCGTTAAGGTTGCTGCAGCCGCTAGCAGCGTTGCTGCTGCCGTTAGCAGCAGCAAACGATGGTTGTAACGGCAGCAACAGCAGTGAAGCGTTGCTGGCAACGGTGCGTTGTGATGGTAGCAGTGGTGTTACAGCAGCAGCAACGTTGCGTTAACCCGCAACAGTAGCAGCAGCAGCAACACCAGCAGCAGCAGTAGTGGCAACAGTTGTAGTAGCAGCAGCATAGTGCCAGCAGCAGCAAGTTGCTGCCGGTAAGCAGCAAAACGTTACAGCAGCAAGTAGTAACAACTGTTTAATGATGGCCGCCGCAGTGGCAATGGTTGCCGCCGCTGCCGCCAGTGCTGCTAGTAGTAACAACGTTGCAACGTTGCCGTTGCTAATCAGTAACAGTGCCGCAGCAGTATTGTTAATGGCCGTTGCTGCACCGTTTCGCAGTAACGCCGCCGTTGGTACAGCAGCAACGGTAATGCAGCAGCAGCAACGCTGCAGCGTTGTAGAAGTAACAGTACAAGCAGCAGCAGCAACAGTTGTCATCGCAGCAGCAACAGTTGCCTGCTGTTGCTGCCGCCGCCGCAGCAGCTGTTGCAGCTGTTGCTGCCACTAAGCGCAGCAGCAACAAGTTGTTGCTAATCGCAACAGCAGCAGCAGCAGTAGCAACACCAGCAGCAGCAGCGTTGTTGCTGCTGTTATGCTGTTGCGGCAGCAGCAGCAGCAGCAGTAGCAAAGTAGCAGCAGCAGCAGTTGCCAGCAGCAGTTAGCAGCAGCAACATTTAGCAAATCGTTGCTGCTGCAGCAGCAGCAGCAGCAGCAACAGCCACAGCAGTAGCAGTAACAGCAGCAGCAGCAGCAGCAGCAACAGCAGCAGCAGCAGTAACAGCAGCACGCAGCAGCAGCAACAGTAGCAGCAGCAGCAGCAACAGCAGCAGTAAAGGTTAACCAGCAGCTAAGCAGCAGTAACAGCAGCAGCAGTAACGCAACAGCAGCAGTTGCAGCAGCAACACCAGCAGCAGTAGCAGCATCATCAGCATTAGTAGTAACAGCAGCTGCAGCAGTAGTAGCACCTGGCCGTTGCAGCAGCAGCAGCAGCAGTAACAGCAGCAGTAGCAGCAAGCATCAGCAGTAGTAGCAGCAACAGCAGTAGTAACGCAGTAGCAAGACCAGCAGCAGTAGCAGCAGTAGCAGCTGCAGCATCAGATTGCAGTAACAGCAGCAGCAGGATGGAGCAGCAGTAGTAGCAGTAACAGTCATAGCAGTAGTAGTAACACTAGCAGTAGTAGCAGCAGCAGCAGTAGTAGCAGTAACAGTAGCAGCAGTAGTAGTAGAGGCAGCAGTAGTCGTAGAAGTAGCGGTGACAGTAACAGTAACAGCAATAGTTGTAGAGGCAGCATTAGTAGTAGAAGTAGCAGTAGCAGTAGTAGCAGTAACAGTAGCAGCAGTATCAACCCCAATAGTATTTTCAGCAGCAGAAGTGAATCTGAAGGAGAGAAAGAAGGCAGAGAGAGATATATGTAAAGGTACATTAAGGCTTTGTTTGGGCCAAGAAAGATCTGTGTAATCTTAGAGTAATGAGCCACTCTCAGGGCAGCAGGGCAGCACAGCCACAAACCCCCCTAATCCAAATTAAAATCTGTTTGGGATTAAGGGAAAGGCAGTAGAGAAGAGGAGGGAAGGGAAGGATAGACGGATGAGAGGATTGGAATGTTCAGATTGAGGATTTTCTGTGCAATAGTTTAGTTTTGAGCTTTGTGTCCCTAACGAGCCACAAATACTCCATGTTAACTGTGAATTACTTTGATGAAAGTTTCTGCCTAAAGGACCATTTCTATGTCCCAATGGAACTCATTCTTCAACATATACGTAGAGAGATTAATATTTGTTCTTGTGAAAATGGTATACACAAAACCCACGTAAGATTTATTGCTCATGTGAACGATTTATGCATAAATTCGTCCTGCTCACCGTTGATAAATGAGGGCTATTGAGTGCCGTCGTGTGCAGTTGAGTTTCAGCTGAAGGTTGGGCCTTAAAGTGGTTTAGGATCTACCTTACTGAGGTCTATACTTCCATAGTGCAGTAGTATAGAGAGAAGTATGTGTCCGTCTTTATGCAAAGGCTCTAAATACACTAACGGTTACGAACATTTAGCCAGTTAACCGGAAGCTTGCACGTTCTGCTATTCTGCCCTTGAGCAAGGCAGTTCACCCCCAACAACTGCTCCCTAAGTGCCGTGGATGTTGGTTAAGGCAGCCCACAGCACCTCTCTGATTTAAAGGAGTTGGGTTAAATGCGAAAGACACATTTTGTTTGAATGCATTCAGTTTCCCTTTTCCCTACCAAGATGTACATTCTTGACTATTTGTTGTTTCTCTCTCACTCTGTGTGTGTGTGTGTGTGTGTGTGTGTGTGTGTGTGTGTGTGTGTGTGTGTGTGTGTGTGTGTGTGTGTGTGTGTGTGTGTGTGTGTGTGTGTGTGTGTGTGTGTGTGTGTGTGTGTGTGTGTGTGTGTGTGTGTGTGCGTGCGTGCATGCGTGCGGGTGTATGTGTGGTGTCTCTTGCCCTCCATAACTGCATTGTTACTGCTTTTGTTTTTCACCACAAAAAGTCAGCGGATGACAAGGTGCTGTGTGCTCTGAAATTATGGCCTGTTTATGCATATTTATTTTCCCTGACAGTTTAATTATTTTTGCTCCATTGGAAGGTTGCACATAAAAACTCCCCCTTCCCCCGATTCTAATTAGTATTCCCTGGGAATTAAAACAGAGTTGTTTCGGAATGCTGTCATTTTCAGGGGCCATATTGGAATTATGTCTCAATCAGTACAAGCAGAAATAATTACTAGTATACTTCTAACTGCCCACATTTAACAAATGCCATGCAATTTACAACCATCAAGTCCTGCAAAGCAATCATTGGGCCAACTATAAATTCCCAGCAGACCAACAGACGGATCGTGTTCCTGTGTTACTGTCAGGCATTACACCGGGGCTCTGCCTTTCTATTGGGGTGAGGGTGTGTTTGGGGGGGCAGTGTGTGGGGGTGTGTGCGTGTGTGTGTGTGTGTGCGTGTGTGTGTGTGTGCGTGCGTGTGTGTGTGTGTGTGTGTGTGTGTGTGTGTGTGTGTGTGTGTGTGTGTGTGTGTGTGTGTGTGTGTGTGTGTGTGTGTGTGTGTGTGTGTGTGTGTGTGTGTGTGTGTGTGTGTGCTGTTACAGTGACATCATTATGCTGTGGTGTCCCCCCACCACCAATAACTGCCCCTCCCCACCCCCAGAGAGAGGCAGCACCCAGTTTAAGTGATTATTCCCACTCACACCATTAAACACACTCAACATAGGCATGGGAGTGAACACACGTCAGCCTTTCAGCGATTACTCACACACATCATTAGACAGTGGTAGATTAATCTGTTTTTTTATGTTGTTCTGTATCTCTGGGTCTCTCCAATCCCTCTGCTCTCACCAACACTCTCCATGTGTTCATCTACATGACTGTATGTAGTTATCCATATTACAATCATATACTGAAATATAATGACATCATAGAAAATATATAAGATTCCTACCGCGATAAAATCACACTATGTCCCATCCTCACGCTATGTCCCATCCTTGCTTACAGATAGATATAACTTAGATATCTCAGGTTTTATCTAAGCCTGTCAGGCCTGTAAGGAAATTCTGATTACATAGCTGACTCATTTGATATAAGCATGTTGTTCTGTAGACCAAATCTGCCTGAGTAGCATAGGGGCTTGCATGGCCAGTGTATCCATCCAGGCTCCACGGCCTCCTCTCTCTTTCCACCTTCCCCTCCCCTTCCCTGGGTACAGGAGTCACCATTCTCTTCTTGGCCTCTGGAGCAATGGGTGGTGACACAGTATATTGGCAAAGGAACAAAGACTCACCACCAACATAGAATGTTGCAGGCAAAGAAGACCTAAAACACACACACCTTGCAAATGAAACACACACGACAAAACTGCAAAAAAATGATGTTGTCCTTGAGAACTCTTATTACTGTAGGTGCTTCAGCTCCCTCCCTCCTCTCCTTCTCTCCTTCTCTCCCTCCTCTCTTCCTCTCCTTCTCTCCTTCTCTCCTTCTCTCCCTCCTCTCTTCCCCTCCTTCTCTCCTTCTCTCCCTTCTCCCTCCTCTCCTTCTCTCCTTCTCTCCCTCCTCCCTCCTCTCTTCCTCTCCTTCTCTCCTTCTCCACTTCTCTCCCTCCTCTCTTCCCCTCCTCCCTCTCTCCCTCTCCTCCTCTCTCTCTCCTTCCTCCTCTCTCCCCCTCCTTCTCTCCTTCTCTCCTTCTCTCCCTCCTCTCCTTCTCTCCTTCTATCCCTTCTCCCTCCTCTCCTTCCCTCTCCCTTCTCTTCCTTCTCCTTATCTCCTTCTCTCCCTCCTCCCTCCTCTCCTCTCTCCTTCTCTCCTTCTCTCTCCTTCTCCCTCCTCTCCTTCTCTCCCTCCTCTCTTCTCCTTCTCCCTTCTCTCCTTCTCTCCTTCTATCCCTTCTCCCTCCTCCTTCCTCTCCTTCTCTCCTTCCTCTCTTCCTCTCCGTCTCTCCTTCTCTCCCTCCTCCCTCCTCTCCTTCTCTCCTCCCTATCTCCTTCTCTCCCTACTCTCCTCCTCTCCTTCTCTCCCTCCGTCCTTCTCTCCCTCCTCTCTTCCTCTCCATCTCTCCTTCTCTCCCTCCTCCCTCCTCTCCTTCTCTCCTTATCTCCTTATCTCCCTAATCTCCTTCCCTCCTTCTATCCCTCCATCCTTCTCTCCCTCCTTCCTTCTCTCCCCCTCCTTCTCGCCTCCTCTCCTCCTCTCCTCCTCTCCCTCCTTCCTTCTCTCCTTCTCTCCCTCCCTCCTTCTCTCCCTCACTCCTTCTCTCCCTCCCTCCTTCTCTCCCTCCCTCCTTCTCTCTTCCCTCCTTCCTTCTCTCCCTCCTTCCTTCTCTCCCTCCTCTCCTTCTATACCTCCCTCCTCTCCTTCTCTCCTTCTCTCCTTCCTTCTCTCCCTCCTCTCCTTCTCTCCCTCCTCTCCTTCTCTCCCCCTCCTCTCCTTCTCTCCCTCGCTCTGCTCCTACTCTCCTTCTCTCCCTCCTTCCTTCTCTCCCTCCTTCCTTCTCTCCCTCCGTCCTTCTCTCCCTCCTTCCTTCCTTCTCTCCCCCCTCCACTCCTTCTCTCCCTCGCTCCTATCCTTCTCTCCTTCTGTCCCTCCTTCCTTCTCTCCCTCCTTCCTTCTGTCCCTCCCTCATTCTCTCCCCTCTTCCTTCTCTCCCTCCCTCCTTCCTTCTCTCCCTCCCTCCTCTCCCTTCTTCCTTCTTTCCTTCCCTCCTCTCCTTCTCTCCTTCTCTCCCTCCTTCCTTCTCTCCCTTCTTCCTTCTCTAACTCCTCTCCTCTCCCTCCTCTCCTTCTCTCCCTCCCTCCTCTCCTTCTCTCCTTCTCTCCCTCCTTCCTTCTCTCCCTCCTTCCTCTTCTCCCTCCTCTCCTTCTCTCCTTCTCTCCCTCCTCTCCTTCTATCCCTCCCTCCTCTCCTTCCCTCCTCCTCTTCATCTCTCCCCTCACCCTCCTTCCTTCTCTCCCTCCTTCCTACATTCTTCCTTCTCTCCCCCTCCTCTCCCTCCTCATTCTCTCCTTCTCTCCCTCCTCCTCCTCCTCCTCCTTCTCTCCCTCCTCTCCTTCTCTCCTTCCTTCTCCTCCCTTCTCTCCCTCTCCTTCTCTCCCTCCTCTCATTCTCCCTCCTTCCTTCTCCCTCCTCCTCCTTCTCCCTCCTTCTCTCCCTCCTTCCTTCTCTCTCCCTCCTCTCCCCCTCTTCTCTCCTCCTCTCCTCCCTCCTTCTCCCTCCTCTTCTCTCCCTTCTCCTTCTCTAACCTCTCCCTCCTCTCCTCTCTCTTCTCTCCCTCCTCGCTCCTATCCTTCGCTCCTTCTTTCCCTCCTTCCTTCTCTCCCTCCTCTCCTTCTCTCCCTCCTTCATTCTCTCCCTCTTCTTCCTTCTCTCAATCCTTCCTTCCTCCTCTCTTCCTTCTCACTTCTCTCCCCCTCCTCTCCCCTCGCTCCTTCCTTCCTCCTTCTCTCCCTCCTCCCCCTCCTTCCTTCTCTCCCTCCCTCCTCTCCTTCACTCCCTCGCTCCTATCCTTCGCTCCTTCTCTCCCTCCTTCCTTCTCTCCCTCCTCTCCTTCTCACCCTCCTTCCTTCTCTCCCTCCTTCCTTCTCTCCCTCCTCTCCTTCTCACCCTCCTTCCTACTCTCCCTCCTTCCTTCTCTCCCTCCCTCCTCTCCATCTCTCCCTCCCTCCTCTCCTTCTCTCCCTCCTTCCTTCTCTCCCTCCTCTCTTCCTTCTCGCCCTCCTTCCTTCTCTTCCTCTCCCTTCCTGCTCTTCCCTCCTTCCTTCTCTCCCTCCTTCCTTCTCTCCCTCCTTCCTTCTCTCCCTCCTTCCTTCTCTCCCTTCTTCCTTCTCTCCTCCTTCCTTCTCTCCTTCCTGCTCTTCCTCATTCCTTCTCTCCCTCCTTCCTTCTTTCCCTCCTTCCTTCCTTCTCTCCCACCTTCCTTCTCTCCTCCTTCCTTCTCTCTCTTCTTCCTGCTCTTCCTCATTCCTTCTCTTCCTCATTCCTTCTCTCCCTCCTTCCTTCTTTCCCTCCTTCCTTCCTTCTCTCCCTCCTTCCTTCTCTCCCTCCCTCCCCCTCACTTTCTTTCCCAGCCTCCTTTACTCCCGCCATCCCTCTCTGCTTCTTCCAATCTTTACTATTAGTAGAATTATTCACGTGGCTTGTGAGACTGGTGAATAAATTGGGTGTAGAGCTGTCCATGAGTGTGTGCTTGTGCGTGTGTGCTTGTGTGTGTGTGTGTGTGTGTGTGTGTGTGTGTGTGTGTGTGTGTGTGTGTGTGTGTGTGTGTGTGTGTGTGTGTGTGTGTGTGTGTGTGTGTGTGTGTGTGTGCGCGTGTGCGTGTGTGTGTGTGTGTACGTGTGCGTGTGTGTGTGTGGGTATCTTACTTTCCCTGCACATTTGTGTTGCATTAACAAAGAGAAGTGCTGGGGCTTAATCCCTCTGGAATAAGCCACTCATGTTCTGTTTCAAAGCAACATAATTACGGGCAGCGTATCCCCTCACCTATTGGACTCCAGCAACCCAGGACACTACCCAACGGAGACATACACACATAATTACTTCCCTTTTCTCATTTAGGGGAGGGAAAATTTGTTATCAAACCTGCGAGAGAGAAAGAGGGACAAATATAAGGCTTTTTAAATACCCTTTTGATCCTCCCGAGAGAGAAGTTCAGAATAATTAAAACACACATATTTTCTCCATATGTTATTTTCTTCACCTGCTGAAAAAGAGTAGCTACACTGTATACCCATACAGTATACGTCCAATATAAAGGATGAACACAGTCCACAGGCTTCTGCTCCCAGTGCCTTGTCTCAGGAGCCCTCTGCCAGCTGCACACAGGTGATAAAGTCAGGTTAGAGGTGGACTGGTGACGGTCCAAGGTCTCTCGCTCTCTCTCCTCTCTCTCTCTCTCTCTCATTTGTCTGAGGCTAAAGCACGGGGATCTCTGAAAGGCTCCTGACTGTCTGTGTGTGTGCGTGCGCGCGTGCACGTGCGTGTGTGCACGTGCCAATACACTATACACGTGCACGGGTCAGAGACTCCCTTAGCTATAGACGTGATGGTGTTTTCCCACTGCCCGATGGTTTGCGTTCAGATTACACACAGACACTCCTGGAAGGCTAGACTGAAATGATTGACATTCTAGTCTCACACACACACACACACACACACACACACACACACACACACACACACACACACACACACACACACACACACACACACACACACACACACACACACACACACACACACACACACACACACACACTTGTGGAGGAGATAATTACCCCTTTTGTTCCTGGGGACTCCCACTAGAGAAGGAACACAGACAAAAACTCCATTGCACTGTGTGTGTGTGTGTGTGTGTGTGTGTGTGTGTGTGTGTGTGTGTGTGTGTGTGTGTGTGTGTGTGTGTGTGTGTGTGTGTGTGTGTGTGTGTGTGTGTGTGTGTGTGTGTGTGTGTGTCCGTCCGTCCGTCCGTCCGTCCGGCCGGGCCACTCAAAGACATTGAGAGACTTGTTCCGAAGCCTTTCCTGCGTGGTCTTGGCTGTGTGCTTCGGCACAGTCTGAGGTTCTGAGCACTCTGGAGCAGGTTTTCATCAAGGATCTCTCTATACTTTGCTCCGTTCATCTTTCCCTCAATCAAATTACATCAAATCGTATTTGTCACATGAGCCAAATATAACAGGTGTGTTGGGCAGTTAGCTTTTGGAAGTGTCTTGGTGGTTCCAAACGTCTTCCATTTTAAGAATGATGGAGGCCACTGTGTTCTTGGGGACCTTTAATGCTGCAGACATTTGTCGGTACCCTTCCCCCTGGGACTAAACTGTTAAATAGGCTACCTGGTTTGCATACCCATTGCTGTTTGAATAAATCTTGATAATAAAAAAGAAGCTAATTGTGAACCCAAAACTAATGTGAGCAGCAAGACATTTTTCACTGGCACCCTAGCAACCACTACACTGGCACCCAAGCAACCAATACAAATGTGGTGTCGCACTGCCAAGTCAATGGGTCACAAATGCAAAGGGTTTTGGTTGCAGTCTCGAACCGTGTAGTGAGACCATTGGACCTGTGTATATGTGGTAAAACTTCAGCACCAGGCTAGTTTTCCTTCACCTAAACCTTGGGTACAGTTATGATAGGCCAACATACCCCCTTTGTCAGGCCTCCGGTCACCTTCCCCACATGAACCACAAACACACACACACCTGTCCGTCTAGGGCGGTGAGAATCCCTTTGACCTCCACGTGTTTTCAGAAGGACGTTCCGTTGACTTCCATCACATGCCGCAGTATTCCACGGAAACACTCACATGTCCACTTAGAGATTCATGTGTGTGTGTGTGTTAGCCTTCTTCTAAAGGTTACTAATGGTGGTGACAGGCTCCAGAAAGCCCTCCTAAACCCAGTAGATTTACCCAGCAGCTGCTGCTCTGGCCTGGGCCTCGCTGGCCTCGTACGTCCCCCTTCTCTCTGGAGCTCACCGGGACACAAACACACACACATGTACGCACACACACCATGTGGGCCAGGGGCCCTCGTCCCCAAACCAACCCGATCAGGGGAGGCCTGAAGCCGGATGGAAAGTTGGCACTGAGTCCTTATGGGGCGTGGGAAAGGTGTGTGGATAAATGCCTGCTTGTACATACGATATGACACCCAGAGAGACTGGAGGAGATGCTCTTTAGAGGCTGGGACTTCACACCTTTCTCTGCCAAGATTGACTTGAGGTGTATGGACCGGAGAGGAGAGTAGAGTAGATACTAGTGTAGGCTGAATACCGTACACCTTATGTCCACCTCACTTTATGGTGTACAGCAGTTCTTTACGTGCAAACTGTTCATTGTTCATTAGTTGTCTCAATTTAAATATAATATTAGCAATTACACTGTGGATATGTGCCTGCTCTAAAACAAGCCTGTTGCATTCTGGAACTGCTCCCTTTAACAGAATCACAATCAGCTGTCAACCTGCGGTTTCCTCAAGTTTCTGATAGTGGTATAAGGGGAGGGAGGAGTCTCTAGGTTGGCACAACTCTCTCCATTAAGTTTTGAACATTTCTGTGCTGGTGAAAACCTCTTTGTACAGGCTTATCATGAGGTTTGGTTAACAAAACATACAAAGTATTTGTGTCCCCATTAGTTGCACTGTACAACCATTCTATCATGTGACTCTAGACATACAGTAAGCTGATGTAGATCTGCTAAGGACTTTCAGTGATATATCTGCTCTTTTGTTAAATGCCGGGAGTCAATAACAATGATTTAATTACAATTCCGATTATTTGGATTTTACCTTACTATAGACACACTGTAAAATGGGAGAGAGAGAGAGAGACAGAGAGAGAGACAGAGAGAGAGAGAGAGAGAGAGAGAGAGAGAGAGAGGAGAGAGAGCGTTATAGATATTTCAGAGAATCCATTTTTTCTTCTCCTTATGTAATGTATTAATGCTTTATTGTCCCCTAATCCATTCTAAGGTGATGTCAGATCAGCCCTAACTGTATGGAGAGATAATGTTCCAGTCTTTCTGTGTGTGTGTGTGTGTGTGTGTGTGTGTGTGTGTGTGTGTGTGTGTGTGTG
>NC_088232.1:42953966-42976466 GCF_036934945.1 Oncorhynchus masou masou | reverse complement strand
GTTCATGTTTACTTAATCATTTTACCCTTTATCTTTTGATCTCTTGATTTAACAAAACACCTCTCTCGTCTCACTCTGTTCTTCACATACGCAGAAGCCTGAGCGTGTGTAAGCGGCCTGTTTAAACACATTACGGTCAGAGATTACTTCATTTTACTAATCTTCTCACTTACAGACAGACGGGAAGAGAATTAGAGAGCAATAGAGACAGAGAGAGAAAGGGAAGAGAAAGAAAGGAACTGAGAGAATGACAGACATGCCAACAAACAGACGGAACGGTGTATTTGTACGCAGGCTTCATTCACAGCGTTTGGTACCTCGGCCTGAAACACTTTATCTCTTCGCTCAACAGAAATAACTGATAACAACTGCCCTGAGAGAGAGACACAGAGAGAGAGAATATAGAGAGAGAATTAGAATGCACTGTTTCTTTAAATCCCTCTCTCCTTTACCTCTCTCTCTCTCTCTCTCTTTCTTCACCGCTCACTCTCGTTATTCATCTGCCCCCTGTCTTACTCCCTCTCTCTCTCTCTCTCTCTCTCTCTTTGTGTTTGCCCTTCCTCTCCACCTACTCGGCTCCCCACTCTCTCTCTCTCTCTCTCTCTCTCTCTCTCTCTCTCTCCGTGAGCGAATACGGAGCCTTGCATCTTTCTCATTGGCCGCCCGTCCACCAATGAGCAGCCCGGACGGGCCAGAGGGACTACATATGCAAAGCCTTGCTTCATTATTCATGAGCTCCAATTGTGGCTTTAAGTCCTTGATTAGAAGAGTGCTAGAGCTTTTGGTCCCAACCGGCTGGCTGCTGTGCCTGTAGGCTTGTCACACGGAGGACCACTGTGCCTGATTGCAGTGCTCTGACAGGAACGGAGCGAGAGAGAGGAGAGAGAGAGAGAAGAAAGAGAGGAGGAAAGGAGAGGAGAGGAGGATAGCAGAAAAAAACTTTGATTCATAGAGGAGACTTTCTCATTTTATGGTGGCAGTGTGCAGATGGATTCTGTAGAACTTCCCGAGTGTTACTCTCTACACTCTGAACAACAAGAGTAGGTAAATTTGACCTTTTTACTACTGATGTTTTTCCCACTTGTCATTGAGAATGCCTTTGATTGTGTGTCTGCCTGTGTGGGTAGGTGTTCATCAGACTAAGAGTGTGTGAGTGTGTATTATTTTGTGTGGTACTATGCTGCGGAGGTGACCGGTAGCATGTCAAGGTTGATACAACTTTCAGGTAGTGTGTGTGTCTGTGTGTGTGTGTGTGTGTGTGTGTGTGTGTGTGTGTGTGTGTGTGTGTGTGTGTGTGTGTGTGTGTGTGTGTGTGTGTGTGTGTGTGTGTGTGTGTGTGTGTGTGTGTGTGTGTGTGTGTGTGTGTGTGTGTGTGTGTGTGTGTGTGTGTCTGTCTATGGGTGCTCGGCTGCAGTGCAGAGAGGAGCTCTCACTCCGCGTGAGGAGCAGGATTTCTGCTTCTCTACCTGAGTAGGACACACACTCTGACATGTCTGTCCTGGTACAGAGAGCCATAATGCCTTACTTTATAAATGTGTGTGTGTGGTCAGTCTGGGATGTTTCAGTCTTAGTTTATTAGGCAGGGTCAGTGTGCGTGAGTTCAGCCAGCCAGCCAGCAGAGTGAAATGGGGAGAGGACGGCAGAGATACACACAGAGGGGTAACAGAGGAGAGGAGAGGACAGAAGCGGCAGGAGAAGAAGGGGAGAGGAGGAAGAGGAGGGGGAGAAAGTGGTGTTAAATGCCAGGAGAGCTTGAATTTCAGACAGCCATCACGGCGTGTGGGCCTGCCGCGGCATTAGAGACAACACAGCACACTGCGCCGCACAGTGTGTGTGTGTGTGTGTGTGTGTGTGTGTGTGTCTGTGTCTGTGTGTGAGTGTGTGTTGAGTGTGTGTGTGTGTGTGTGTGTGTGTGTGTGTGTGTGTGTGTGTGTGTGTGTGTGTGTGTGTGTGTGTGTGTGTGTGTGTGTGTGTGTGTGTGTGTGTGTGTGTGTGTGTGTGTGTGTGTGTGTGTGTGTGTGTGTGTGTGTGTGTGTGTGTGTGTGTGTGTGTGTGTGTGTGTGTGCGTGCGTGCGTGTGGAGTGTTTTATGTAAATACAGAATCTGGGACGTCCATACCTTCCTGTCTATAGACACAACACCCAGCACGTCCTCTAATATAGATAGAAGGGGTTCTGTTGTAATATTAAACAAATACATTTAAGGAGTTCCAGGAGGCCAAATGGCCTAAAATGTCATGTTTAATCATATCTAAATCAAATAGAAGTCCTGGTTTTGGACACTCGCACACTCCTCACTCTGTTTCATACCACTTGGCCTTAAGTTAAATAATAGAATACAAGTGAATGGAATCCCAAGAAAGCAATAGATCGATAGAGTGAAGAGAAGAGAGGATGGCTGGACAAGTTGACTTTCTAAAGGAAACCACGGCACACTTAACCCCTGCCCTGCTCTGAATGCTGATAACTCTTCAAAAGTGGAGCCTTGAGCGACAACCCTCTTGTAGTCTACACACACACACACAGAGACTGGAGGTTACTGAAGTAGAGAGAAAGAAAGGCTAGATTGGTAATCTACATGGATAGAATCAAATATTTTATTAATTTGAACGTACACAACCTAAGCACTTCCTGTATACCTGCTGACTTTCTGTGTCTGTGTGTTTATACAGTGTGTGTTTGTACAGTGTGTGTTTTATCATGTCGACAGTGTGTGTTTAGACAGTGTGTGTTTTGTCATGTGTGTTTGGACAGTGTGTGTTTTGTCATGTGTGTTTGGACAGTGTGTGTTTTGTCATGTGGACAGGGTGTGTTTTGTCATGTGGACAGGGTGTGTTTTGTCATGTGTCTTTGGACAGGGTGTGTTTTGTCATGTGGACAGGGTGTGTTTTGTCATGTGGACAGGGTGTTTTTTGTCATGTGGACAGGGTGTTTTTTGTCATGTGGACAGGGTGTTTTTTGTCATGTGGACAGGGTGTGTTTTGTCATGTGGACGGGGTGTGTTTTGTCATGTGGACAGGGTGTTTTTTGTCATGTGGACAGGGTGTTTTTTGTCATGTGGACGGGGTGTGTTTTGTCATATGGACAGGGTGTGTTTTGTCATGTGGATGGGGTGTGTTTTGTCATGTGGACAGGGTGTGTTTTGTCATATGGACAGGGTGTGTTTTGTCATGTGGACAGGGTGTTTTTTGTCATGTGGACAGGGTGTTTTTTGTCATGTGGACAGGGTGTGTTTTGTCATGTGGACAGGGTGTGTTTTGTCATCTGGACAGGGTGGGTGTTAAATCATAGCTTTAGATACACGTCTCTTCTGAAACATTTAGTAAATATCCAAAATTATTTCTTTCTGAATGAGACAGATAAGACCAGAAATGTAATTATTACTAGAGCATTTGGTGTATGTGAGCATTTTTTTTCTGGGAGTTTGTGAATTCATTGCTTTGGTGTGACTGAGATATGGGGAGAAGAGCTGAGAAAGTGTTTGGGGCATATAGTCTGTAAGGAGACAGATTCCGGAGCCTGTCTTTTGGGGCTCCCGAGTGGCGCATCGGTCTAAGGCACTGCATCTCAGTGATGGACGCGTCACTACAGACCATGGTTTGTATCCAGGCTGTATCACATCCAGCTGTGATTGGGAGTCCCATAGGGTGGCGCACAATTGGCCCAGCATCGTCCCGGTTTGGCTGGTGTAGGCCGTCATTGTAAATAAGAATTTGTTCTTAACTGACTTGCCTTGTTAAATAAAATTAAAAACTTGTCCTGTTGTGATGGCTTTTAACCTAGGTTTTCCCCTGTCTATAGTGATGGGTTTTAGCCTGGGTTTTCCCCTGTCTATAGTGATGGGTTTTAGCCTGGGTTTTCCCTGTATATAGTGATGGCTTTTAGCCTGGGTTTTCCCCTGTCTATAGTGATGGGTTTTAGCCTGGGTTTTCCCCTGTCTATAGTGATGGGTTTTAGCCTGGGTTTTCCCTGTATATAGTGATGGCTTTTAGCCTGGGTTTTCCCTGTCTATAGTGATGGGTTTTAGCCTGGGTTTTCCACTGTCTATAGTGATGGGTTTTAGCCTGGGTTTTCCCTGTCTATAGTGATGGGTTTTAGCCTGGGTTTTCCCTGTCTATAGTGATGGGTTTTAGTTGGGATTTTCCCTGTCTATAGTGATGGGTTTTAGCCTGGGTTTTCCCTGTCTATAGTGATGGGTTTTAGCCTGGGTTTTGCCCTGTCTATAGTGATGGGTTTTAGCCTGGGTTTTCCCTGTCTATAGTGATGGGTTTTAGCCTGGGTTTTCCCTGTCTATAGTGATGGGTTTTAGCCTGGGTTTTCCCCTGTCTCGGTGTCCTTAGTGGTCCGGGGTTAGAGTCACTGCTCATAGAGAAACACACTGTCTGAATCCCTCCCTCGGTACCAGCTATAACCAGGATACACTCATCGTCCTCACGCACCTCTCTCCCCACTCACTCCCCGCTCATCTTCTACATAGAAGTTGATGAGTGGGATTCTAATTGATATATTAAGGATAATGTTAACAATACAAATAATGATAATAATAACAACAAGTGCCATTTTGTTGATTATCATAATTGTATTCCTTTCATGCCTGAACATACATTTAATTTGCATATCATTAAGGGTTTTTCTCCTCTTACTTCAATTGATTTAGTGTGTTAATCGTAGAGGTCAAGGGGATGTTGAATGCAGGTTTACAGGACAGGTTTTCTATTGAAAGAATAGAGAACGGTTTTAATGGCTTGGGCTGAGTTTTAAGCTGTTTTGGTGGATGTTGTGTTTTGTAGTTATTAGATATTATTCTATATTTATTTCCCAGATAAATAATGGTGCTATGTGATTTTCTTTAAATTACATTTTAACTACAATTTACATTTTAATACAAATTGTATTTATGCGGTGTCTTGTTTGTGGACTCAATGCACTAAAATATATGATTTTCAGAATATGATTTTTATTGTAGACTCATAACATGACATTAAAAAAATGTTCTTTAATTTGTAAAAACACTTAGTGAGACAGAGCACGCAATGCATCTTGCTCTGCAGTTTTGTAGCTATAGGACAGTGATATGAAATTGAAAATTATGCAGATTTAAAATGTGGGACATTTAAATAATATACATTCTAAGAAATTTGATGGCGCAATTTATGCTTTCCAATTCTGGAGAATAAATGCAGTGTATTTAACAGACTTGAACATTTCTAAGAATAAAACAAATTGAAATATAATAGTGTAACTGATATATCATTCCTAAATGAGTGGTTTCTAATGGAGAGCTCTGTCTGTGAGAGAGAGAGCCTGCTTCTTCTATACATCACACCACATTCTGATACAACCAGCCAGGCTGGCCGGCTGGGGTACGGAGCAGGATTTTTGGTTTTTCCTGTCCGTCTCTCATTCTGTCCTTCTCTGTGTGGAAAAGAGGAAAGCACTGGAGAGAGGGATCAGGGGAATTGTGGGATATTGCGTAAATTAAATTAATTTTAATCTCCGTATAAAATCATTTACTTAATTCATCTGTCAAATCATGTCAATTTGCAGCCTCAATAAAAAAAGTGGCATGGATATTTTTTCTCATCGTGTGTGTGTGTGTACCTGTGTGTGTGTGTGTGTGTGTGTGTGTGTGTGTGTGTGTGTGTGTGTGTGTGTGTGTGTGTGTGTGTGTGTGTGTGTGTGTGTGTGTGTGTGTGTGTGTGTGTGTGTGTGTGTGTGTGTGTGTGTGTGTGTGTGTGTGTGTGTGTGTGTGTGTGTGTGTGTGTGTGCTCGTGTATCGTCCCTGTGTGTAGGGGTGTCGTATGATGTGTTTTTATGCATCTCCGTGGCCCCGGCTGTCTGATGGCTGTCCCATTGTCTCCACACACACTGTGGCGGCCCGTCTTGTGCAGAGTGTGAGGCATTCCAAGGGTAATTAACTGGCTCAAAGAGAGAGCCTCCTGAGCAGACCCATTCACCCCTCGGAGACGGGAGGGGGGAGTCTTTTGTTTGACAGGGGGGCAATAAGTGCTCCTGCGGACGCGCGCACACACACGTAAGATGCAATCACACACAATGACACACACAGTGACACACAGACACACACAAGCACATGCACGTACAACAAAATCACACACACACATCTACTAATGCGAGCAGAAAGCCTTAGAGGGCTGAGTATGAAAGGATAGAGGAGGAGGAGGAGGAGGAGGAGGAGAAGGAAGAGGAAGAGGAAGAGGAAGAGGAGGAGGAGGCCTTGATGATGTGATTGTCAATTTATTTGATTTATGTTCAATCCATCAGGGTGTGTGTGACAAGGCTCTTTGTGCTTGTGTGTGTGTGTGTGTGTGTGTGTGTGTGTGTGTGTGTGTGTGTGTGTGTGTGTGTGTGTGTGTGTGTGTGTGTGTGTGTGTGTGTGTGTGTGTGTGTGTGTGTGTGTGTGTGTGTGTGTGTGTGTGTGTGTGTGAGAGAGAGAGAGAGAGAGAGAGAGAGAGGGTTGCGCTGGCTTTTATGAGGAGTTGAAAGAGCCTTAGGAGGAACTACACCACATGCACACATGTCCTCAACATTCGTGAGGTACGCGTCGCAATTAGCAATTACACCCCATGTCGCTGTCGCTACAGAGGCTGAACGCTGAGCGAATTAGACGTCCAGAAAGAGATAGAGAGAGACGCTTCCTACATTTCAATTCAATTCCCCTCCACTCCACTCATCCCCCATCTCTCCCTCTCTCCAACCCTCTCTTCCCCCTGTGAATTCTCCTCCACTCCACTCATCCCCCATCTCTCCCTCTCTCCAACCCTCTCTTCCCCCTGTGAATTCTCCTCCACTCCACTCATCCCCCATCTCTCCCTCTCTCCAACCCTCTCTTCCCCCTGTGAATTCCCCTCCACTCCACTCATCCCCCATCTCTCCCTCTCTCCAACCCTCTCTTCCCCCTGTGAATTCCCCTCCTCCGTCATTCACGCGTTTCTCCCTTCTTCTGTTTGAATCCTCCTCTATAAAAAGAGAGTGTGACAGCTGATCGTTTATCATGTTATCTCCATGTTTTGTGCTTTTTTTCTCGGCGAGAGTGGGTGGGGTAGCGTAGTAACTCTAAAAACAAGGTGTGTGTGTGCCTCCCTGCATGCGTACGTGCGTGTGCGTGTGTGTGTGTGTGTGGGCTAGGGGAAGAGGGTTAAGTGCTAGGTCTGTTATGCTTAGGAAATAGGGTGGCCTGCTGGTTTGGCCAGGAGAGACGGGAGGAGGAAGCAGTGTGTGTGTGTGTGTGTGTGTGTGTGTGTGTGTGTGTGTGTGTGTGTGTGTGTGTGTGTGTGTGTGTGTGTGTGTGTGTGTGTGTGTGTGTGTGTGCGTGCGTGCGCGTGTGTGTGTGTGTGTGTGTGTGTGTGTGTGTGTGTGTGTGTGTGTGTGTGCGTTTGTGTGAGCTCTCTGCTCTCCTCTGCATGGTGTGGTCTGCATGGTATGGAATGATTAAATTGTCATTGTCCTGCAGCAGAGACAGAGAACTGTGGGGGGGGGATGAATAGCTATGCAGCCTCCTGTCTGACAGTGAAATATTTCCTCCTCTCATCCTCCCATCATGCTTCACGTGTCTGACTGATGGGGGGAGAATGACAGGACCCCATCTCTCTCCCATCTCGCTCTCATCTCTCTTATCTCATCTCTCTCATCTCTCTCATCTCTCTCTCATCTCTCTCCCATCTCTCTCTCATCTCCCATCTCTCTCATTTCTCTTATCATCTCTCCATCTCTCCCATCTCTCTCTCTCTCTTATCTCTCTTTATCTCTCATCTCTCCCTCATCTCTCTCCCATATCTCTCCCAACTCTCTCTCATCTCTCTCTCATCTCTCTCCCATATCTCTCTCATCTCTCATCTCTCTCCCATCTCTCTTTCATCTCTCTCTCATCTCTCATCTCTCTCTCATATTTATCTCTCATCTCTCTCTCATCTCTCTCCCATATCTCTCCCAACTCTCTCTCATCTCTCTCTCATCTCTCTCATATCTCTCTCTCATCTCTCTCGCATCTCTCATCTCTCTCCCATCTCTCTCTCATCTCTCTCTCATCTCTCATCTCTCGCTCATATTTATCTCTCATCTCTCTCCCATATCTCTCCCAACTCTCTCTCATCTCTCTCTCATCTCTCTCTCATATCTCTCTCCCATCTCTCATCTCTCTCTCATCTCTCTCCCATCTCTCATCTCTCTCTCTCTCATATTTATCTATCATCTCTCTCTCATCTCTCTCCCATATCTCTCTCTCATCTCTCTCCGTTTGACATCGTTCCCCTATTCCCTGTCTCTCCGTCTGCCTCTTTCTCTCCCTCTCTCACTCCAGTTTAGCGTTGCGTTGGAACTAGATGTGAGGACCCGCTTTTTACCCCTCTTAAACTTTGGTTTGGTAATGATACAATAACACAGCAAATATAGTCTGAAACGGACACTGTGCATGTTTTGGGGTTTGTTCAAAAATGAAAGTACAAACAAAAGGCAGTTTATTTATTGAGTAAATTGTTTTCATTTCCTTGTAAATGATCAATTACTGTTGCAATAGAAAACAATTTAATTTAATTTAATTTAATTTAATTTGCGTCCCGCAGCTGATTCATTTGATTTTCCCCATATTCTATTTATTTTCTCCCACTATAAATACATGTCTTTGCTCCACTGTTGTTTTATTGAGTTTTATTTGCGTTATAGTATCGCAAGGAGCAACCTGCTAGGTTTATCTTGCCCAATATGTCTGAATGGACAGACAGACTAACAGATATACAGGCATAACCACAGACAAATAAACTGCTGTAAGGTGTAAATTTGTTGTCTACATGTGCTGTGTATGTGTGTGTATGTATGTGTGTGTATGTGTTGTGGTTGTCACTGAGCTGTGCTTGACCACACCGGGAGCTGTAGGGAGCTGGGTGTACACACGGTATGGTCGAGCTCCCCGGCCAGTACTCTCCCAGTTTATCAGTCCTTGTCGTTCCTACTTCCTAATCACAACAACTCTGAATTAAGTGCTTGGATAAATATTTGTTGTATTTTCAGTAACCAACACATGTAATTTTTTTTGGTTATTTTAGAATTTTAGAATGTCATTATTTGACTGTTTTATCGACTCAAAGTCGTGTTGTTTTGGAGAATGTTTTTACTCTGATTAGAGATTTGTTTTAATCTGTGTCAGATTATACCTGAGAACAGGAATATTCATACATCAGCGCCGACTACAGTACAGTTTATAGGCCACATGTAGTTTTAGGTGAAAAGAAACCCAGAAACCCAGTTGGTAGGCAATAGTGTTTGTGTTCTTCATTTTAAACCCGTTTAGAATGCGTTCCTTTAGAAAACTCCCCCCCCTCTCCCCATCTCCTCCACTACCCGTCTCCTCTTGTCCCCTTCCTCTCCCCATCTCCTCCAGTACCCGTCTCCTCCTGTCCCCTTCCTCTCCCCATCTCCTCCTTTCCCCTTCCTCTCCCCATCTCCTCCACTACCCGTCTCCTCCTGTCCCCTTCCTCTCCCCATCTCCCTCCATCTGTCCCCATCTCCTCCTCTCCCCATCCCCTTCCCCTTCCTCTCCACATCTCCTCCACTACCCGTCTCCTCCTGTCCCCTTCCTCTCCCCATCTCCTCCTCTCCCCATCTGCTCCTTTCCCCTTCCTCTCCCCATCTCCTCCTCTCCCCATCTCTCCTCCTTCCTCTCCCCCATCTCCTCCTGTCCCCTTCCTCTCCCCATCTCCTCCACTACCCGTCTCCTCCTGTCCCCTTCCTCTCCCCATCTCCCTCCCCTTCCTCTACCCATCTCCTCCTGTCCCCTTCCTCTCCCCATCTCCTCCACTACCCGTCTCCTCCTGTCCCCTTCCTCTCCCCATCTCCTCCAGTACCCGTCTCCTCCTGTCCCCTTCCTCTCCCCATCTCCTCCACTACCCCGTCTCCTCCTGTCCCCTTCCTCTCCCCATCTCCTCCACTACCCGTCTCCTCCTGTCCCCTTCCTCTCCCCATCTCCTCCACTACCCGTCTCCTCCTTTCCCCTTCCTCTCCCCGTCTCCTCCTGTCCCCTTCCTCTCCCCATCTCCTCCACTACCCGTCTCCTCCTGTCCCCTTCCTCTCCACATCTCCTCCACTACCCGTCTCCTCCTGTCCCCTTCCTCTCCCCATCTCCTCCTCTCCCCATCTGCTCCTTTCCCCTTCCTCTCCCCATCTTTCCCCTTCCTCTCCCCCATCTCCTCCCCTCTCCCCCTCTCCTCCTGTCCCCTTCCTCTCCCCATCTCCTCCAGTACCCGTCTCCTCCTGTCCCCTTCCTCTCCCCATCTCCTCCACTACCCGTCTCCTCCTGTCCCCTTCCTCTCCCCATCTCCTCCACTACCCCGTCTCCTTCTGTCCCCTTCCTCTCCCCATCTCCTCCACTACCCCGTCTCCTCCTGTCCCCTTCCTCTCCCCATCTCCTCCACTACCCCGTCTCCTCCTGTCCCCTTCCTCTCCCCATCTCCTCCACTACCCCGTCTCCTCCTGTCCCCTTCCTCTCCCCATCTCCTCCACTACCCGTCTCCTCCTGTCCCCTTCCTCTCCCCATCTCCTCCACTACCCATCTCCTCCTGTCCCCTTCCTCTCCCCATCTCCTCCACTACCCGTCTCCTCCTGTCCCCTTCCTCTCCCCATCTCCTCCAGAACCCCGTCTCCTCCTGTCCCCTTCCTCTCCCCATCTCCTCCACTTACCCGTCTCCTCCTGTCCCCTTCCTCTCCCCATCTCCTCCACTACCCGTCTCCTCCTGTCCCCTTCCTCTCCCCATCTCATCCACTACCCGTCTCCTCCTGTCCCCTTCCTCTCCCCATCTCCTCCACTACCCGTCTCCTCCTTTCCCCTTCCTCTCCCCATCTCCTCCTGTCCCCTTCCTCTCCCCATCTCCTCCACTACCCTTCTCCTCCTGTCCCCTTCCTCTCCCCATCTCCTCCAGTACCCGTCTCCTCCTGTCCCCTTCCCTCTCCCCATCTCCTCCACTACCCTTCTCCTCCTGTCCCCTTCCTCTCCCCATCTCCTCCACTACCCGTCTCCTCCTGTCCCCTTCCTCTCCCCATCTCCTCCACTACCCGTCTCCTCCTTTCCCCTTCCTCTCCCCGTCTCCTCCTCCCCCTTCCTCTCCCCATCTCCTCCACTACCCCTCCTCCTGTCCCCTTCCTCTCCCCATCTCCTCCACTACCCATCTCCTCCTGTCCCCTTCCTCTCCCCATCTCCTCCACTACCCATCTCCTCCTGTCCCCTTCCTCTCCCCATCTCCTCCACTACCCGTCTCCTCCTGTCCCCTTCCTCTCCCCATCTCCTCCTGTCCCCTTCCTCTCCCCATCTCCTCCAGTACCCCTTCCTCTCCCCTTCCTCCCCCCGTCTCCTCCTGTCCCCTTCCTCTCCCCATCTCCTCCAGTACCCGTCTCCTCCTGTCCCCTTCCTCTCCCCATCTCCTCCACTACCCGTCTCCTCCTGTCCCCTTCCTCTCCCCATCTCCTCCACTACCCATCTCCTCCTGTCCCCTTCCTCTCCCCATCTCCTCCAGTACCCGTCTCCTCCTGTCCCCTTCCTCTCCCCATCTCCTCCAGTACCCGTCTCCTCCTGTCCCCTTCCTCTCCCCATCTCCTCCACTACCCATCTCCTCCTGTCCCCTTCCTCTCCCCATCTCCTCCAGTACCCGTCTCCTCCTGTCCCCTTCCTCTCCCCATCTCCTCCACTACCCGTCTCCTCCTGTCCCCTTCCTCTCCCCATCTCCTCCACTACCCGTCTCCTCCTTTCCCCTTCCTCTCCCCGTCTCCTCCTGTCCCCTTCCCTCTCCCCATCTCCTCCACTACCCTTCTCCTCCTGTCCCCTTCCTCTCCCCATCTCCTCCAGTACCCATCTCCTCCTGTCCCCTTCCTCTCCCCATCTCCTCCACTACCCGTCTCCTCCTTTCCCCTTCCTCTCCCCGTCTCCCCTGTCCCCTTCCTCTCCCCATCTCCTCCACTACCCGTCTCCTCCTGTCCCCTTCCTCTCCCCATCTCCTCCAGTACCCGTCTCCTCCTGTCCCCTTCCTCTCCACATCTCCTCCACTACCCGTCTCCTCCTGTCCCCTTCCTCTCCCCATCTCCTCCACTACCCGTCTCCTCCTGTCCCCTTCCTCTCCCCATCTCCTCCACTACCCGTCTCCTCCTGTCCCCTTCCTCTCCCCATCTCCTCCACTACCCGTCTCCTCCTGTCCCCTTCAGCTCCCCATCTCCTCCACTACCCGTCTCCTCCTGTCCCCTTCCTCTCCCCATCTCCTCCACTACCCGTCTCCTCCTGTCCCCTTCCTCTCCCCATCTCCTCCTCTCCCCATCTGCTCCTTTCCCCTTCCTCTCCCCATCTCCTCCTCTCCCCATCTCCTCCACTACCCGTCTCCTCCTGTCCCCTTCCTCTCCCCATCTCCTCCACTACCCGTCTCCTCCTGTCCCCTTCCTCTCCCCATCTCCTCCACTACCCGTCTCCTCCTTTCCCCTTCCTCTCCCCCTCCTCCTGTCCCCTTCCTCTCCCCATCTCCTCCACTACCCATCTCCTCCTGTCCCCTTCCTCTCCCCATCTCCTCCAGTACCCGTCTCCTCCTGTCCCCTTCCTCTCCCCATCTCCTCCACTACCCGTCTCCTCCTGTCCCCTTCCTCTCCCCATCTCCTCCACTACCCGTCTCCTCCTGTCCCCTTCCTCTCCCCATCTCCTCCACTACCCGTCTCCTCCTTTCCCCTTCCTCTCCCCATCTCCTCCACTACCCATCTCCTCCCTGTCCCCTTCCTCTCCCCATCTCCTCCACTACCCGTCTCCTCCTTTCCCCTTCCTCTCCCCATCTCCTCCACTACCCGTCTCCTCCTTTCCCCTTCCTCTCCCCATCTCCTCCACTACCCATCTCCTCCTGTCCCCTTCCTCTCCCCATCTCCTCCACTACCCGTCTCCTCCTTTCCCCTTCCTCTCCCCTTTTCTTCCTCTCCCCCTCTTGCTCCCTATTGCCTCCTCAACAAGCTCTCACAGTCCCAAATTAGACTTTAATCCATATTCTACAAACGTCAACTTTCAAAGTGTTTTTCTTTCTCCTACTGCTCTGTATTAATAATTTTCTCCAAATGTCAAATTTCAACGTTAAGCTTTAAGTTTAGGCACTCATTCCAAATGGTTAGGGTTTGGGACAGGGTTTGGGACAGGGTTAAAATAAAAAGACAGTGTCTACAACTAGGACCAAACACGCAACGTTCTGATCCAGAGTCAATGGATTATGTTGGATTACCACCCCTTCACAACGCCCTACCAAAACCCAAGCCTACATGACGTCCAATTTCAATGTCAATCTTGAACGACCTGTCTACACCTCCACTCCTCCTCTCCCCCTCCTTTCCCCCATCTCCTCCTCTCCCCCATCTCCTCCTCAGCCTCTCCTCCTCTCCCCCTCCTCTCCCCCATCTCCTCCTCTCCCCCTTCTCCTTCTCACCCTCTTCTCTCTCCCCATCTCTTCCTCTCCCCCTCATTTCCCCCATCTCCTCCTCTCCCCCATCTCTCCTCACCCCTCCTCTCCTCCCTCCCCCTCCTTTCCCCATCTCCTCCTCCCCCTCACCCCCATCTCCCTCCTCTCCCCTCCTCTCCCCCATCTCCTCTTCTCCCATCCTCTCCCCCAGCTCCTCTTCTCCCCCCTCCTCTCGCTCCATCTCCTCCTCTCCCCCCCCCTCCTCTCCCCATCTCCTCTTCTCCCACTCCTCTCCCCCATCTCCTCCTCTCCCCCATCTCCTCCTCTCCCCCTCCTCTCCCCCATCTCCTCCTCCTCTCCCCCATCTCCTCCTCTCCTCCATCATCTCCTTTCACCTCCTCTCCCCCATCTCCCCCTCACCCTCTCCTCTTCCCCATCTACCCCTCACCCCCTCCTCTCGCCCATCTCCCCCTCACCCCCTCCTCTCCCCCATCTCCTCCTCCTCTCCCACATCTCCTCTCTTCTTCCTGCAGTCAGTACTGTCACCTACCCACACGTTCAGTATTAAAGCCGACAGTCCATCTGCCACTCAACCCGCTAACAGCTCCTGTCGCTAATGCTAACACACACACATCGAACCCCACCTTCCCCCAACACACACAGACACTAATGCTAACACCCCACGGCCATTCTGAACTACCCACCTGTTCCTGACTATACCCATCACACACCCGTAAAAACACAGAACAGAAGAGACACAGCATTAAGTAAACAGTGAGTCACTACTTTCATCTGGGTGAGTCACTACTTTCATCTGGGTTAGTCACTACTTTCCTCTGGGTGAGTCACTACTTTCATCTGGGTTAGTCACTACTTTCCTCTGGGTGAGTCACTACTTTCATCTGGGTGAGTCATTCATTTCATCTGGGTGAGTCACTACTTTCATCTGGGTGAGTCATTCATTTCATCTGGGTTAGTCACTACTTTCCTCTGGGTGAGCCACTACTTTCATCTGGGTGAGTCATTCATTTCCTCTGGGTGAGTCACTACTTTCATCTGGGTGAGTCACTACTTTCCTCTGGGTAAGTCACTACTTTCCTCTGGGTGAGTCACTCCTTTCCTCTGGGTGAGTCACTACTTTCCTCTGGGTGAGTCACTACTTTCCTCTGGGTGAGGCACTACTTTCATCTGGGTGAGTCATTCATTTCTTCTGGGTGAGTCACTACTTTCATCTGGGCGAGTCATTCATTCCTCTGGGTGAGGCACTACTTTCCTCTGGGTGAGTCACTACTTTCATCTAGGTGAGTCACTACTTTCCTCTGGGTGAGTCACTACATTCATCTGGGCGAGTCATTCATTCCTCTGGGTGAGGCACTACTTTCCTCTGGGTGAGTCACTACTTTCCTCTGGGTGAGTCACTACTTTCCTCTGGGTGAGGCACTACTTTCCTCTGAGTGAGTCACTACTTTCCTCTGGGTGAGGCACTACTTTCATCTGGGTGAGTCATGCATTTCCTCTGGGTGGGTCACTACTTTCCTCTGGGTGAGTCACTACTCTCCTCTGGGTGAGTCACTACACTCCTCTGGGTGAGTCACAACTTTCCTCTGGGTGAGTCACTACTTTCCTCTGGGGAGTCACTACTTTCATCTGGGTGAGTCACTACTTTCATCTGGGTGAGTCACTACTTTCCTCTGGGTGAGGCACTACTTTCATCTGGGTGAGTCATTCATTTCCTCTGGGTGAGTCACTACTTTCCTCTGGGTGAGTCACTACTCTCCTCTGGGTGAGACACTACTTTCCTCTGGGTGAGTCACTACTTTCCTCTGGGTGAGTCACACTCACTTTCCTCTGGGGGAGTCACTACTATCATCTGGGTGAGTCACTACTTTCCTCTGGGTGAGTCACTACTCTCCTCTGGGTGAGACACTACTTTCCTCTGGGTGAGTCACTACTTTCCTCTGGGTGAGTCACTACTTTCCTCTGGGGGAGTCACTACTTTCATCTGGGTGAGTCACTACTTTCCTCTGGGTGAGTCACTACTTTCATCTGGGTGAGTCACTACTTTCATCTGGGTGAGTCACTACTTTCCTCTGGGTGAGGCACTACTTTCATCTGGGTGAGTCATTCATTTCCTCTGGGTGAGTCACTACTTTCCTCTGGGTGAGTCACTACTCTCCTCTGGGTGAGACACTACTTTCCTCTGGGTGAGTCACTACTTTCATCTGGGTGAGTCACTACTTTCCTCTGGGTGAGGCACTACTTTCATCTGGGTGAGTCATTCATTTCCTCTGGGTGAGTCACTACTTTCCTCTGTGTGAGTCACTGCTCTCCTCTGGGTGAGACACTACTTTCCTCTGGGTGAGTCACTACTTTCCTCTGGGTGAGTCACTACTTTCCTCTGGGGGAGTCACTACTTTCATCTGGGTGAGTCACTACTTTCGTCTGGGTGAGTCACTACTTTCGTCTGGGTGAGGCACTACTTTCATCTGGGTGAGTCATTCATTTCCTCTGGGTGAGTCACTACTTTCCTCTGGGTGAGTCACTACTTTCCTCTGAGTGAGTCACTACTTTCCTCTGGGTGAGGCACTACTTTCATCTGGGTGAGTCATGCATTTCCTCTGGGTGAGTCACTACTTTCCTCTGGGTGAGTCACTACTGGGTGAGTCACAACTTTCCTCTGGGTGAGTCACTACACTCCTCTGGGTGAGTCACAACTTTCCTCTGGGTGAGTCACTACTTTCATCTGGGTGAGTCACTACTTTCCTCTGGGTGAGGCACTACTTTCATCTGGGTGAGTCATTCATTTCCTCTGGGTGAGTCACTACTTTCCTCTGGGTGAGTCACTACTCTCCTCTGGGTGAGACACTACTTTCCTCTGGGTGAGTCACTACTTTCCTCTGGGTGAGTCACTACTTTCCTCTGGGGGAGTCACTACTTTCCTCTGGGGGAGTCACTACTATCATCTGGGTGAGTCACTACTTTCCTCTGGGTGAGTCACTACTCTCCTCTGGGTGAGACACTACTTTCCTCTGGGTGAGTCACTACTTTCCTCTGGGTGAGTCACTACTTTCCTCTGTGTGAGTCACTGCTCTCCTCTGGGTGAGACACTACTTTCCTCTGGGTGAGTCACTACTTTCCTCTGGGTGAGTCACTACTTTCCTCTGGGTGAGTCACTACTTTCATCTGGGTGAGTCACTACTTTCCTCTGGGTGAGTCACTACTTTCGTCTGGGTGAGGCACTACTTTCATCTGGGTGAGTCACTACTTTCGTCTGGGTGAGGCACTACTTTCATCTGGGTGAGTCACTACTCTCCTCTGGGTGAGTCACAACTTTCCTCTGGGTGAGTCACTACTTTCCTCTGGGTGAGTCACTACTCTCCTCTGGGTGAGACACTACTTTCCTCTGGGTGAGTCACTACTTTCCTCTGGGTGAGTCACTACTTTCCTCTGGGGGAGTCACTACTTTCATCTGGGTGAGTCACTACTTTCCTCTGGGTGAGTCACTACTTGCATCTGGGTGAGTCACTACTTTCCTCTGGGTGAGGCACTACTTTCATCTGGGTGAGTCATTCATTTCCTCTGGGTGAGTCACTACTTTCCTCTGGGTGAGTCACTACTCTCCTCTGGGTGAGACACTACTTTCCTCTGGGTGAGTCACTACTTTCCTCTGGGTGAGTCACTACTTTCCTCTGGGGAAGTCACTACTTTCATCTGGGTGAGTCACTACTTTCCTCTGTGTGAGTCACTACTTTCCTCTGGGTGAGTCACTACTTTCCTCTGGGTGAGTCACTACTCTCCCCTGGGTGAGTCACTACTCTCCCCTGGGTGAGTCACTACTCTCTTCTGGGTGTTTTGGGGCAGAGGGGAGGAGGGACAGGGGGAGGCCAGTGGTGGCATTTGTGCTCCTCAGGGCTCCTGCTTCTGCATTAGAAAGAATGGCACCTGTCTCATCAATCACAGCTTCACCATCACACACACACATACCCTCACAAACGCACAGTCACGGCCCTTCCATTCACAGATGGACCAGCAACACTTGAGTGAGTAACTAAGCATCAGCAAGGCATGGACACACACACAGGTACTTGGCGTAATTTTGCTCAATGTCCTGTGTGCTAATCCGTGTGAGTATGTGGTGTGTGTGTGTGTGTGTGTGTGTGTGTGTGTGTGTGTGTGTGTGTGTGTGTGTGTGTGTGTGTGTGTGTGTGTGTGTGTGTGTGTGTGTGTGTGTGTGTGTGTGTGTGTGCGCGCGCTCCTTACAAATCAAATTCTTACAGTTTCTGACGAGTGTGAAATAGGTTTATGTAGAACCCTATAGGTTAATGTTCTTTCACAGATGCCCCCTCAGTTCCCCTCTCAGTTCCTCTCTCTCTTCTCTTCTCTCTGTCCCCTTCAGTTCCCCTCTCTCTTCAAATGTCTCTGTCCCCCTCAGTTCCCCTCTATTCTCTAATCTCAGTTCCTCTCTCAGTTCCTTTATCTCTTCTCTTCACTCTGTGCCCCTCAGTTCCCCTCTCTCTTCTCTTCTCTCGTTCCCCCTCAGTTCCCCTCTCTCTTCTCTTCTCTCAGTTCCTCTCTCAGTTCCTCTCTCTCTACTCTTCTCTCTGTCCCTCTCAGTTCTCCTCTCTCTTCTCTTCTCTCTTCTCTTCTCTCTGTCCCCTCAGTTCCCCTCTCTCTTCTTTTCTCTCACTTCCTCTCTCAGTTCCTCTCTTCTCTTCTCTCTGTCCCCCTCAGTTCCCCTCTCTCTTCTCTTTGCTCTGTCCCTCTCAGTTCCACTCTCAGTTCCTCTCTCTTCTCTTCTCTCTGTCCCCCTTAGTTCCTCTCTCAGTTCCTCTCTATCCTCCCTCTGTCCCCCTTAGTTCCTCTCTCCTCTTCTCTGTCCCCCTCAGTTCCTCTCTCAGTGCCTCTCTCTCTTCTCTTCTCTCTGTCCCCCTCAGTTCCTCTCTGTTCCCCTCTCTCTTCTCTTCTCTCTGTCCCCCTCAGTTCCTTTCTCTCTTCTCTTCTCTGTCCCCCTCAGTTCCTCTCTGTTCCCCTCTCTCTTCTCTTCTCTCTGTCCCCCTCAGTTCCTTTCTCTCTTCTATTCTCTCTGTCCCCCTCAGTTCCTCTCTCAGTTCCCCTCTCTCTTCTCTTCTCTCTGTCCCCCTCAGTTCCTCTCTGTTCCCCTCTCTCTTCTCTTCTCTCTGTCCCCCTCAGTTCCTCTCTGTTCCCCTCTCTCTTCTCTTCTCTCTGTCCCCCTCAGTTCCTCTCTGTTCCCCTCTCTCTTCTCTTCTCTCTGTCCCCCTTAGTTCCTCTCTCCTCTTCTCTGTCCCCCTCAGTTCCTCTCTCAGTGCCTCTCTCTCTTCTCTTCTCTCTGTCCCCCTCAGTTCCTCTCTGTTCCCCTCTCTCTTCTCTTCTCTCTGTCCCCCTCAGTTCCTTTCTCTCTTCTCTTCTCTGTCCCCCTCAGTTCCTCTCTGTTCCCCCTCTCTTCTCTTCTCTCTGTCCCCCTCAGTTCCTCTCTGTTCCCCTCTCTTCTCTTCTCTCTGTCCCCCTTAGTTCCTCTCTCCTCTCTCTCTGTCTCCCCTGTCCCCTCTCAGTGCCTCTCTCTCTTCTCTTCTCTCTGTCCCCCTCAGTTCCTCTCTGTTCCCCTACTGTTCTATCATACTCTCCTCTTCCCCCAATCCATTTTCCTTTTAAATAATGTACATTCCTTTATATCCAACATCAGTCCATTATTCGAAATTCTGTTTTGAAGCAGATATTTATTCTGACAAGTTTGGGTTTTATTTCTGTAGGAAATATTACAATACATTTCTTAATGTCTATTCTGACTGTCCCCCCAGTTCTCAAGTACTGCATGATGCTTGTTCTGTATCACTCTGTCCCATATCAGTTAATGTCTGTTCCCCTGGGTCTCGACTTTCTCTTCTCTCTGTCCCCCTCAGTTCCTCTCATCTTCCAGACCCCAGTTTATCACATCTTTTTTGTCTCTGTCCTGAGAGTGGTATGGTAGTGGTGTCCCTCAGTTCCTTTCTCTCTTCTCTTCTCTCTGTGTCAGTTCCTTTCTCTCCTTCGCTACTGTTCTATCATACTCAGGTGTGTCTTCTCCTAGCCAATCCATTTTGTTTTTAAATAATGTACATTCCTGGTTATATACAACATCAGTCCATTATTGTCTGGAAATTATAGTTTTGAAGCAGATATTTATTCTGACAAGTTTGGGTTTTATTTTTAAAAGTAGGGAAATATTACAATACATTATATGTTAATGTATAAAAATTCTGACTCTCTTCTCCAGTGGTCTCCAAGTACTGCATGATGCTTGTTCTGTATCACTGTATAGGGGTCAGGTGTGACATATCTTGTTAATGTTGGTTTATACAGGTGTGTCTGTCTCGACTGGTGGTATGGTAGTGATGTATGTATACAGGTGTGTCTGTCTCTCTGGTGGATGGTAGTGATGTCTACACCTCCCCATCTTCCTGTCTCTCCAGTTTATGGTAGTTTGTTGTCTTCAGGTCCTGTCTGGACTCTGAGTGGTATGGTAGTGATGTATGTATAGGGGTCAGGTGTGTCTGTCTCTCTGATGGTATGGTAGTGGTGTATGTATAGGGGTCAGGTGTGTCTCTCTGGTGGTATGGTAGTGGTGTATGTATAGGGGTCAGGTGTGTCTGTCTCTCTGGTGGTCTGGTAGTGATGTATGTATAGGGGTCAGGTGTGTCTGTCTCTCTGGTGGTATGGTAGTGATGTATGTATAGGGGTCAGGTGTGTCTGTCTCTCTGGTGGTATGGTAGTGATGTATGTATAGGGGTCAGGTGTGTCTGTCTCTCTGGTGGTATGGTAGTGATGTATGTATAGGGGTCAGGTGTGTCTGTCTCTCTGGTGGTATGGTAGTGTTGTATGTATAGGGGTCAGGTGTGTCTGTCTCTCTGGTGGTATGGTAGTGATGTATGTATAGGGGTCAGGTGTGTCTGTCTCTCTGGTGGTATGGTAGAGTTGTATGTATAGGGGTCAGGTGTGTCTGTCTCTCTGGTGGTATGGTAGTGGTGTATGTATAGGGGTCAGGTGTGTCTGTCTCTCTGGTGGTATGGTAGTGTTGTATGTATAGGGGTCAGGTGTGTCTGTCTCTCTGGTGGTATGGTAGTGGTGTATGTATAGGGGTCAGGTGTGTCTGTCTGTCTGGTGGTATGGTAGTGTTGTATGTATAGGGGTCAGGTGTGTCTGTCTCTCTGGTGGTATGGTAGTGATGTATGTATAGGGGTCAGGTGTGTCTGTCTCTCTGGTGGTATGGTAGTGATGTATGTATAGGGGTCAGGTGTGTCTGTCTCTCTGGTGGTATGGTAGTGGTGTATGTATAGGGGTCAGGTGTGTCTGTCTCTCTGGTGGTATGGTAGTGTTGTATGTATAGGGGTCAGGTGTGTCTGTCTCTCTGGTGGTATGGTAGAGTTGTATGTATAGGGGTCAGGTGTGTCTGTCTCTCTGGTGGTATGGTAGTGATGTATGGATAGGGGTCAGGTGTGTCTGTCTCTCTGATGGTGTGGTAGTGGTAGTGTATTCAGTTGTTGTTACGTGGGAAAGATATTTGTACTAATTAGTAGTTTAATGTTAACTTGTGCACATCGTGACGTGTGAATGTGTTGTGTGTACATTTGTGGATGTTGCAATTTTTTAAATTGACTTAGTCTGTATTTTGCTTTGCATGCTGCTAACTGAAAGTAATATTTGATTTTAAGGCTTTGATTTGAGACCATAAGTATTTAAGTTAATTTGTTTTCAGTAACATTTATTATTAATGTATATTTTGATACGTGAATTTTTTCTAGAAATAAAAATATATTTAGTATAAAATAATGCAACATTTATTTTGTGATTTAAAAAAAAAGTTTAACTAGACAGGTCTCCTAAATTCCTAAAATGTCCTCCTACAATTCTCCTAATTCTCCTCCTTAAAGTACAAGATAAGCAGTGTGTCTCCTAACACTGCTGCTGTGCTGTATATATTGTAGACTAAACCCTCTCCAATGTAATGGTCTTTCTCCCCAAAGAACCTTTAATATTTTATGAAGGTAAGGTTTAAAACTCAATCCGATTATCACACCACAAGCCTAATGTAATAAAGCAATGGTGTGCTAATCCCGCTGCTCCACGTTGGTATTTTAGCATTTTTGCTAATGTAAGTGAATATGTAGCACGCGGCAGGCGCTGTATTGAGTTGAGCCCCTACAGTAGATAGAACGCTGAGCTGGGCTGAGCCGGGGCTTGTCCATGGCTGTGTGTTGGAGCCGGCCCTGTTCATCCTGCTCACTCAACTGGAACTAACGCCACACACACACACACACACACACACACACACACACACACACACACACACACACACACACACACACACACACACACACACACACACACACACACACACACACACACACACACACACACACACACACACACAGTGTTCCAGTGTGTCTGTGTTTGTGTGGTAAACATGTCTTTATCAGTATGTGAGGTCCATGTTCTGACGTATTTACTGATACACACATGGAGATAACAACAGACACAACGTATTACACAAAAATGAAAGGACTACCAGATTATCACATTCTTTCTCTAAAATGATGTTGTCTCATACCCAAATTAACAATTATTATAATATATGTGTATTATAATATATAAAATATTTTTATTAGGCTGAATAGACAGAATGAAAGAAAAAAAGAAAGAGATGAATCTGGAGAGAAAACAGAGAGTGAAGGTATTACCATGAGCCATTTATACACTTTCACAGATTTGCTGACCACATTCAGATGAGTGTTTTCACAGATTTGCTGCCCATAATTAGATGAGTGTTTTCACAGATTTGCTACCCACATTTAGATGAGTGTTTTTGATTTTCAATTACAGTGATTTTAGCTCTATCTATTTTAAGAGTGAGTTTTAAGACATTTCCTTTGTAGTGGAATGTCTAAATTTGACCCTCTATTTTTTCACGTACTGATTTTTTAAAATTATTAGTCTAGGGGTCTTTCCCTGGTTTTCTCTTTTAATGTAGGGCACCTGGCAATTTCATTACACACACACACACACATACACACACACACACAGTTTCCTCT